>NC_133473.1:62662-64716 GCF_025370935.1 Choristoneura fumiferana | reverse complement strand
CTTCACTTCTAAACTGTAGTCCAAAGTATATTTCACGGCGACAGCGCCATTATTAAAATGAAAGAGCCGGTTACAAGGTGCGCAAGACCCGCGTTCGGGGAAACGCGCTCCGATAAAAACTTTTTTATTTTAGTTTAAGACGCGGGGCGCGAAGTTGGGGACCGACGACTGCCGAGGCTCTTTGTAATTGCTTGAATCAGAGTTTGCTGAGATCTACAGGGTGGCCTCAATTAGATCGGTCAGTACGAGCATGAGAAAAAAATGAAACTATAAGACATACCAAGATCTGTTCTTAGGCACCATATCATCGATTTTAATTACAAGAAAACCGGCCAAGAGCGTGTCAGACACGTCCAAGATAAGGTTCCGTAGCAAATATTTTTCTAATGGTTTCGTATTGTGTGCGGAATCTTCCAAGTTTAGGTATATTTTATACCTAAGCGGCTATGTACTCGTAAAGTACTAATAATTCTCAAACAATCTCGCAATTATTCTTGAAGGTTTGTTTAACTCGTGCAAGATTTTGATGTTATTTTATTTTTTATTAATTATGAAAAATATCTAATGATTGGATTAGGTACTAAATTTGATATATTTACTACCATCCTGAATTTTTTCAAAATTTTCCACCACACCGTAAGTGTTTAGATTTTAGAGGGGGGGGGGACGCTCGATTTTAATGAAAATTTACACTTTAAAGTTGAATATTTGGCAAACGGATCACTGAATCGAAAAAACGACATGAAATGTTAGAAGAGGTTTTAAGCAAACACTTATACTCTATAACAATACTGGCTGTAACCCTGTCTATTTAATTTGTTATTATCATTGTTGATTGTCAATATAAAATTTTACCCCAACATGGTAGCAGATGCGTATCGAAAGTATTTTAAAAATAAAATATTTGTGATGTTATATTTCTAATGAGCAAAACATAATTATTTATCCAAGAATAATTAATAACAATTTTCACAAGTTTTTTTTTCTAACAAGGCCTGTCAAAATGTCAACTTCATCAACGAGCTGCAAAATTGATATCGGTCGTTTAGAAGGAAAAGAAAATTGGTCTACATGGCGCTGCAAGGTACTGTTATTGCTAAGAGGAACGCCTGGCGGATTAGACGCTATCAACGGCAACCTAAAGCCACCTACGCACCCAGATGCAGCAGCGAACCCGGCAGCCATGGTTTCTTATCAACAAGCTCTACAAGACTATAACGAAAAAGATAGCGCCGCAATGCTTATTTTAATGGCTAATATGTCAGATGTTACTCTACAAAAAGTAATGAGGCTAACAAGCGCGAAACAGATTTGGGATGAATTACACACTCTGTTCGACGGCACATCTGAGAATAAAAGCTATAACCTTTGCTACAGCTTCTTCAGTTATCGCAAAGATCCCCTACATGACATGTCCATGCACATATCCAAATTGAAAAATATATGGCATGAATTAAAGGTTGAGCTACAAAAGGATGAAGCTAAGTATGATCTTCCAGAGATTTAATCATATGCAAGATTTTAGAAACGCTACCCGATGATAGTTACTTCCCGTTCAAATCGAGTTGGATGCTCATGTCTAAAAAGGATCGCAACATTGAGAATTTGACTGCTCAAATTTGTAGTTACGAAAGATCATTGGCGAATAAAGAAGAGGAACCTGACGCTCAAGCGCTAGTAGTACAGAACTTGAGTCATAAAACAAAGATAAAATGCGGATATTGTAAACTGTTGGGCCATAAAGTCAAGAATTGTCGTAAATGGATCTCGGATGAGAAACCTCCTAAAGAAACAAAACCATCTACATCTACAAGTCAAGCTAACAATAAAAACTTAAACCTGACTCTAATGCAAGTTGAGACTAATGAAGCAGTAACCACCTTTGAAGATCCTGACAACTGGTACGTTGATAATGGTGCCACAAGTCACGTCACCGGTCAATCTGACGTATTCTCCAGTTTTGAACATTTCACCAAGAATCAAATGGTCACTACTGCAAACGGGTCTACAACAGAAGCTATTGGAAAAGAACAGTTGAATTGATAGCAAACGTT
>NC_133473.1:19452-62562 GCF_025370935.1 Choristoneura fumiferana | reverse complement strand
GCGACCGCTCAGCTGCCTTCGGGCGAGCAGCTGGAAGCGGACACGGTGGTGGCGGTCACCATCACCGACGTGAACGACCTCAGCCCGCTGTTCTACCCCACGGAGTACGACGTGCTCGTGGCCGAGGACGCGCCGCACGGCAGCGTGGCGCGCGTCGCCGCCGAGGACGCCGACCTCGGCCTCAACGGAGAGATCTACTACAGCCTCGAGGAGCCCACCGACCGCTTCGCCGTGCACCCACCAGCGGCGTCGTCAGCACCACGCGGCCGCTCAGCGCCGCCGAGCCGCGCCACGAGCTGACCGTGCTGGCGCGCGACCGGCAGTCGCTGCTGGCGCGCGGCGAGGACGCGCCGGCCGCGCGCGCGCGCCTCGTGGTGCGCGTGGCGCCCGCCAACCTGCACGCGCCCGACATGCGCGCGCGGCGCCTGCCCGAGCGCGGCGACCCCGCCGGCCCCGAGCTCTACGCCATCGTGGCCGCGACCGACCGCGACCAGGGCGAGCACGGCCGCATCGCCTCCGTCGAGATCGTGGGCGGCGACCCGACGGGCACTTCCGCGTGCGGCCGTCCGCCGCCGGCGTGCCCGGCGAGTGGGACGTGCTGGCGCACCCTTTGCGCGAGGCGGGCGCGCCGCGCGGCTACAACCTGACGCTGCGCGCGCGCGATGCGGGCCGGCCGCCGCGCGCCGCGTACCTGGCGCTGCCCGTGGCGCCGCCCGCCGCCCCGCGCGCCGCACCCGTGTTCAGCCGCGAGCTGTACGAGGCCGCCGTCAGCGAGAGCGCGCCGCCCGACACGCCCGTCATCCGCCTCAAGGTGGCCGCGCGCGACGAGCCCCGCGACGCGCGCGTCTACTTCGAGATCGTCGGCGGCAACGAGGGCGGCGAGTTCCGCGTCAACCCTGACACCGGCGTGCTGTACACGGCGCGCGAGCTGGACGCGGAGCAGCGCGCGCTGCACGCGCTGACCGTGGCGTGCGTGGGGCCGGGCGGGGCGGGCGCGCGACACCAGTCCTCCGCCAAGGTGCAGGTGGCCGTGCTCGACGCCAACGACAACGACCCGTGTTCGAGCAGAGCGAGCTGGACGTGGCCGTGCCCGAGAACGGGCCGGCGGGCGCCGTGCTGGCGCGCGTGGCGGCGCGCGACGCCGACTCCGGCGAGAACGCGTACATCTCGTACAGCCTGGCGAACCTGCGGCCGGTGCCCTTCGACGTGGACCACTTCTCGGGCGCCGTGCGCGCCGCGCGCGTGCTGGACTACGAGAGTATGCGGCGCGAGCACGTGCTGCGCGTGCGCGCCAGCGACTGGGGGCTGCCCTACCGCCGCCAGGCCGAGCTGCGTCTGCGCGTGCGCCTGCTGGACGTCAACGACAACCGGCGCAGTTCGAGCGCGTCGACTGCGTCGGCTACCTGCCGCGCCGCCTGCCCGCCGGCGCCGAGATCGTCACGCTCTCCGCGATCGACTTCGACGCCGGCGACGTCGTCTCGTACCGGATCGTCGGCGGCAACGACGACAACTGCTTCGCGCTCGACGCCAGCACCGGCGTGCTCGGCTCGCCTGCGACCTCGCGGCGGTGCGCGCCGACAGCCGCGTGCTCAACGTGACGGCGACGGACGGCACGCACTTTGCGGACCCGACGTCGCTCGTGCTGCACCTGACCGGCGCGGGCCCGGCGGCCGCGCTGGAGTGCCGCGACACGGGCGCGGCGCGGCGCCTGGCCGAGCTGCTGGCGGCCGCCGAGCGCAGCAACGCGCCGCTGGACGCTGACGAGTTCCCGTCGGCGCCGTCGCGCTACGGCGAGAACCTGCACGCGCCCGAATTCGTCGACTTCCCGGTCGAGGTGAAGGTGAACGAGTCCGTCGCGCTGGGCACGACGCTGGTGCGACTGGCGGCGCGGGACCGCGACCTCGGCTACAACGGGCTGCTCTCGTTCGCCATCTCGGGCGGCGACCCCGACTCCGCCTTCCGCGTCGACCCCGACACGGGCGAGCTGCAGGTGATCGGCTACCTGGACCGCGAGCGCGAGGCCGAGTACTTCCTGAACGTGACCGTGTGGGACGGCGGCCGCCCGCGCCGCGCCGCCGCGCGCCTGCTGCCCGTCACCGTGCTCGACGTCAACGACAACGCGCCGCGCTTCCA
Source organism: Choristoneura fumiferana (assembly GCF_025370935.1). Classification (NCBI taxonomy): domain Eukaryota; kingdom Metazoa; phylum Arthropoda; class Insecta; order Lepidoptera; family Tortricidae; genus Choristoneura; species Choristoneura fumiferana. Next base: position 60,429 of record NC_133473.1, on the reverse strand, counting down.
AAAGGCGCTCGCCTCCTTCCGCGTCACCGAGAACGCGCTCAACGGGACCGCCATCTTCCGCGCCAACGCGACCGATCGCGACGCCGGCGAGTTCGCGCGCGTCACGTACGGCCTGGCGGGCGGCGCCGACGGCGAGTTCTGCGTCGAGCGCGACACGGGCGTCCTGCTGGTCTGCGCGCCGCTGGACCGCGAGCGTCGCGCGCTCTTTACGAACTGACGCTGCGCGCGACGGACGGCGGAGGACTGACGGCGGACGCGCTCGTGCGCGTGGCCGTGGACGACGTCAACGACTGCGCGCCGCGCTTCCCGCTGGCCGCCTACAGCGCACGCGTGCCCGAGGACGTGCCGCGCGGCACGCTCGTGGCCGTCGTGGATGCCTTCGACCCCGACCTGGACGCGGGCGGCCGCGTCACCTACTCGCTGCCGGACCAGGCGCCCGACGACGTGGTCTTCACCGTCGACGAGCTGTCCGGGGTCCTGCGCACCGCCAAGCGACTCGACTTCGAGGAGAGACAGGTAGGCGTCGACCGTCGCGTCCTCGTGCCGTTCGTGATCGACAGCGGTCTGACCGTGAGCGTTTTTGTCCCCTCGCAGGTGTACGGCGTGACGGTGCGCGCGACGGACGGCGGGCAGCCGGCGCTGTGGGCGGAGGCCACGCTCATCGTGGAAGTGCTGGACGTGGACGAGAACCAGCACGCTCCGGCCTTCGCGGAGCGCGTGCTGGCGGCCGGCGTGCGCGAGGACGCGGCGCCCGGCGCGCAGGTGCTGGCCGCCGCCGCCGAGGACGCCGACCCGCCCGGCCGCGACTCCCGCCTCGCCTACTACATCGTCGGGGGCTCCGGCATGGCGCACTTCTCCATAGACGACACGGGTATGCGCTCCTCGCGCGAGTGTGATGACGCAATCCGTCTCAACCCTCTAATATTATGTAACGATGTGTCTTGTCTGTACCCTCAGGGGTGATCCGGACGCTCTCTCCGCTGGACCGCGAGACCACGCCACACTACTGGCTGACGGTGTGCGCGCAGGACCACGGCCTCGTGCCGCGACACACGTGCGTCGAGGTAAGGAGCGGGGTTAGAGGAGGGGGGGGGACGGGGGTCACGTGGAGTGGCCGGCTGTTACAGGCGTGCGCGTTGTGTGCAGGTGTACATCGAGGTGGAGGACGTGAACGACATGGCGCCGTGGCCGGAGCGCGCGGCGTACGCGGCCGCCGTGCTGGAACACTGCGCGGGCGGCACGCGCGTGGCCGTCGTGAGGGCCGAGGACGCCGACGCCTCTCCCACGCCCTCCAACATCACATACTCGATCGTGGCCGGCAATCCCGATGGATTGTTCTCCATCGATGAGCATACCGGTAACAGCTAGATTCATATTGTCAGCGTTAAGTTTTCCCGGTGTGCCCCGGTCGGGGGTCAGTTTAAATATTGTCGATGGTACATTTTTTGTGTTTGCAGGCGAAATAGTGACGACGGGTCGCACGTTGGACCGCGAGGCGACGCCGCGGCACGCGCTGGAGGTGTCGTGTTCGGACGGCGAGCTGTCCAGCACGGCTCGCGTGCTGGTCCAGCTGCTGGACATCAACGACCACGCGCCCGCCTTCCCGCAGCGCTTCTACGAGCTGAACGTGCCGGCCGCGCCCGCGCCCGCGCCCGCGCCGCCCGCGTCGCTGCAGGCCGACCAGCCCGACAGCGCCGAGTGGGACAGTGACGACGAGGACGACGGGTCCGGCGCGCGCCCCGCCTGGGACGAGTGGGCCGGTGACGAGCCCGCCGGCATCTACATTGCTACGGTAAGGCCCGCTCGCCAGTCGCCACGAACACCGCACATCATTCAATATCCGTTCATTTCGCAACTAACGTCAGGCAAACTGTTTAATTTCGCAACCTTTCATTTCGCAAACTCTAAAACTGTACATATTTCAGGGCCATCGTGTAGAACCCTTTAGGTTAGGTTAAGTTAGTTTTTTTTTTTTAAATCCTGAAATATTTACAGTTTTAGAAATATTAAACTGTTGTGAAATGAAAAGTTGCGAAATGAAACAATTTGCCGAACGTTATTCGCCAAAACACATTTATTAAACCCATCATACACTACACACTACATGAGCTAGATAGCGATAAGCTGCGGCGCCAAGGACGCTACGTTCCTTTATAAATACGCAAAGTGCAAGCGAGTTGTATAGGTACATGTGTCATATAGAAGTTTCTTTATGAGCACCAGAAAGACCAGGAAACTTTGAGGCATGATACAAGTTGTATTTAATTATAATTTAAACACTTACAGTATTGGAGTGTCCCATCCCTCGGTTTGTTTTGCTATTTTTGGAGTAAATGTAATATTTTTGTGGCCTGTATTACTCTGTTAGTTTTAATTCACAAATTGAGTTTTCTTATTCTTTAAGCCTGTTCGTAGCTCTTATTCGTATCGTTTTAACTCAAATTTCTATCAACATTGTTTTGGTTTTATTTCGCGTGTTGTCTGCTGATGTCATAATTGTAATTGTCATATGTCAATGTCAATTATTCTTATCTTTTTCATTACATGTACTGTTGCCATGATAATGTGGGCTATACAGCCAACTTATATTTTAGTCTCGTAGCTATTTTTGTATTTGATTTGTTTTGTGTGACTTTCCGTAATTTCACTCTTCTGTGGCCCGGCGGAAGACCAGTGCTGGTTTTCAACCAGCGATATGCTGAGCCGGGACCTTTTTATAGCGGCAACACTTCTTATTGTTATTTTTCCTAACCTTAATGTGTCATTGCTGTTATAAATAAATTATTTTCTTTCTTTCTTATATATCAATGCAGTGCGGATAAGTGGTCTACACAAGCTTACATTTACAAAACGTGGATCACATGAGTGCGCATTAACGTGAGACACCAGGCATTTGTAACATTTAGAAAACAAGTATAGTCTTTAGACGCAGGCGAGGCGATCGCGTGTTATTGAACTCGATTTCTTAGATCTAGCGAAGGCTTTTGACACAGTCTCTAACCCCATCTTGCTTAAGAAAATTGGACCTTATTGGTATCAGAGGCAACGCTTTGCAATGGTTTCAGATTTACTTGACGGACCGTTCACAGTGCATTAAAATTGACGGGTGCAAAAGTAATCCGAGGCATATAGACTTCGGAGTTCCGCAGGGCAGTATACAGGGCCCTACGCTATTTATCCTCTATAATTAAATGCACTGACCTGGGAAACGCCGAGGCGATTTGCTACGCAGACGTCACGACTATATATTTTTATAGAAATTCCTGGGTTCAGGTGGTTGGCATTGTGGAGCAGGAAATGAGGACCATAGCAGCTTTGGCTCCATTAACATTTAATCTCTTGAAAACGTACTTCATGTGTTCTCATAAAACTAAAACTCCGGCGTTATCCACCTTCTTTGATAATACGGTACATACCCTGTTGTCTAAACACATTCTTGTTCCTGTTGTACATATCTGCAGGACTTCATCGATCTGGTGTCTAGGAGTAGTTTTGATGAAAGTCTATAAACAGCAGCTACGGCTACAGCTAAACGAGTCCGCAAATTAATTTATATGTTCAGGAACCTTCGCAACTCTTAGATGTCATGTGAACTTCAGCCTATAAGCGCTATTTACGCGCTAGTACCTTCACTTAAATACGCGTTTCGAATCGCGCGATAGTGCAATTAGATACTAGAGGCTTATGTACCATCAGCCAAATATGTGGTCTACCACCCTAAACTTGATAATCGTTTGCATGTCATAAAAAAATAATGCCAATAGACGTGTCTGTCAACTTGAAAGTTCGACTTTAGCGACATATTCATTTGATAGGAACTTGTTTAAAAATTGATAGAACACTTATTTGGCTGATGGTACCTATTTTAACGCATATTCGCGTTTTGCCGCTCGCGCATTATTCGCATGCTTGTCGAGGGATACCTATATTGCGTCCAGGGGGCATACCACGCGCTCTTAATACGATTCAGTTTAGGCTCTAAACTGAACTGCATCGCTATTTCGTACCAAGACGTTACTTTTGCGATTCAGTTCAAGCACGATTCAGCGACAGCGATACAGACATTTTCATTCACTCACTTCAAGCGGTTTTCGTACCCTGACGCTTAACTTGAGTGGGAATTGAATCGCTTCAGTGTCAAATTTAGCGATTCAGTATAAGTTACTCTGTTTAATAAACCTTCGAATAGTGACTGCTACCAAGGCCGTGGCTTATTTGCTCTTCTGTGCAGCATTATGTCTAGAGAAAATTCATGAAAAACATACCTCAATGAAACCGACTTCGATGTATGACGCTCGCTAAAGTCCGTAAAGCCGCAATAGTCCACACCGCCACTTCACTAGCTAATTTTTAGGCGCATAAAGTTTGTTATTATTTACACACAAAACTATTTACAATGTCTACAATCACAATTAATATTTATCTTACAAAACCGAGCACAACCGCAAATAATATATATCCGCCGAGAGTTTTTTTGAAGTCTGGCTGACTGCCGCCTTTTTTACGATCGAAGGCGCGCGGCAAAGGACTTGTGCAATCAGCCACCGATAGCAAAGAGGATGCAAATCAAAAAATTGTTCGCCACATCCAAAATACTTGCACATACTCATTCTGTCATTCTTTTGGAATTTTAGTGTTTTATTTGGAAAAATTTTAAATTTCAAGAAATTTTAAACTTTTATTAAAGTTTTATAACTTTTCATAGGTACGAGCAAGACATTGTGCTTCTTAACTCCTCATTGATAAAACTAATTTTTCAGTGAGAAAAGGGACTCGTGGATTAGTGACAGCGTAAACATTTTATTCTTATCAACACAACGGTTGCTAAGAACACGGAATGACATAGAGTTATGGTTTTCCAAAATAAGAGGTTTAGTATACAATATTTGGTTTGCATATAGCGGCATTCCTTTCGCGACTTAGCGTTTCAGTTTCAGACCAGAGACAATATCAGTCTTTCATTCACTTGTAAACCATAGACTCAGCTCAGTGCTCAGCTCTGAGAAATAAACGTCGTGGTACCAATTTCAACGATTCAGTTTAGGTGCATAAATGGAACTGCTCTGCGTTTGGATCGTTTATGAAAAGATCATGGTAGGCCCCAGTACGTATGCGACAGTTGTGGCAAGTAGACGTATCTAAAAAGCAAACGTAGCGGAATAATTAGACCGAGTCAAGTCGTGTTCCCTCAGTTGGTGGCGCTGGACGACGACCTGGGCGCCAACGGCTCGCTGCGCTACAGCTGGCGCGCGCGGGGCCCGGCGCGGCCCGTGCTGCGTCTGCACGCCGCCAGCGCGCGCCTCTACGCCGCGCGCGCGCTGCGCTCAAGGGACACCTTCGACATTACGGTGAGCGCGCCGCCCACAACAATAATGGCGTTCAGTTTGATGAGTACGATTACGATTTAATTGTGTTCCTGTGGCGGGGCATATTTTGTATTTATTTGTGAATTTACATCATACACGAACAATGCTGCGTAATCGTCCGTTTCAGGAAAGTATAAGAGTAAGATTGGTTTTTTGTAATCTTTTTGTATTTTTTATTTCAATTCCAAATTTTTACTTTTACGGTCATCCCGTAAAACCTAAATTGAAAATACAAACTGAAATATAGATGCACAGAAAACCAGAAAAATAAGACCATCACTGGGAATCGAACCCAGGTCCTCGGTAATCCGTACGCGGCTATACCGCTACACCACTGATGGTCAACGGTACCGACACGAATTTCCCCTATGCACCTCATATCTCAGCTTGTTTTGTTTTCTTATTTAGCCATTTAAGCAGTGACGCTAACGACATCTATGCCGTAGCCCTCTCATCGAGAAACTTTTTCGGCACTCCATTGGAACTAACCGCTCACCCGGACAAGAGATATCGTTACTAAGCAATCAATTAAGATTGGTTTTTTCTAATCTTTTGTATGTTTTATTTCCCATTCCAATTTTTTACTTTTACGGTCATCCGTAAAACCTAAATTGAAAATACAAACTGAAATATAGATGCACAGAAAACCAGAAAAATAAGACCATTACTGGGAAGCGGATCATCAGTGGTGTAGCGGTATAGCACGTGGTACGGATTACGAGGACCTGGGTTCGATTCCCAGTGATGGTCTTATTTTTCAGGTTTTTCTGTGCATCTCTATATTTCAGTTTGTATTTTCAATTTAAGTATAAGAGTGTCTCGGGTACCGTCGTTGATACCGTGGCTCTGTGTCGGCAGGTGCGCGCGTGCGACGGCGGCGCGCCGGCGCGTTGCGGCGTGGCGCGGGTGAGCGTGCGCGGGCGGCGCGGGGCGGGGCGGGGCGGGCGCGGGGGCGCCGCTGCTGACCGCGCCCGCGCCGCTGCAGGTGGCGAGCTGGACGCGCCGGCTTCCTGCTGGCCGTGCTGCAGGCCGACGACCCGACGGCGACCCCGTCTACTACGACATCATCGGTCAGTCCCCGCGGGTTCGCGCCGCGCGCGCGTCCGATGAGTCGACACGGCGCTAAAGCTAAAGCGGTATCCTTTGCAGACGGCGACGAGTTCGGCGAGTTCAGCATCGGCCGCTCGGACGGGTCGCTGGTGCTGGCGCGGCGGCTGCTGTACGAGCGACGCGCGCGCTACGCGCTCACCGTGTCCGCCAGCGACGGGACCAACGCCGCCACCGCCGTGGTGAGTGCGCGGCTGGCAGCCCGCCCGCAGCCCGCCGCAGCCCGCCCGCAGCCCGCCGCGCAGCCCGCCCGCAGACCTACAAGAACGTGTCGTGCTGACGTGGGCTGGCAAGAACGTTCTGATCGACAATGATGTAGATTGCTTGCGAATCGGGCATTACCTGCCGACATGAGATTATAGATATATTATGACGAATTCAATTCTTTTTTCGAACCGGTTGGTCTGTGAACTGTGGGTGAAACCCATCCCTGGTCGCACCGTTTCCGTCTTTAAAGTTATACTAAATCTTCCTTAATTCTGAGAAAAAATATTTTTTGAAATATGTAAGTTGGCAAACGAGCATCAACTGGTGGTATAGTACCACCATTTTAGTACATGCGCCAAAGTAATCCAAAAGACTTCAGATGTATCAGCAACCTAGAGGGCTATAAAGCGGAATACCGGCTCATCTGTATAGTATGCTTATTATGGTGTCGTATCACTGGGGATAGTGAATTTGAAATTAGCTTAATTTGTCAGGCACGTGGACTTATGCTAGCTATGTGTGAGTTCGTGTTGTGCCAAGTTTTAGAATAGAACGGACCCATCGCTTCCGGTGGTTGTAGTAATAAAAGGCGTCGAAAGACGCGAACGTGAGAGTGGGCAGCAGCACTCTTTATTTCTAACTACGAACTCCGCCTCCGACACCACGGTATGGAAAGAGAGGGAACACCACTATACAATAAATTTTCCCAAGATGCGTTGCAGGTAATGGAGGTTCACAACTAATTCCCGACCGAGACAACTACGACCAATTGTTAAGAGTGTAGCGATGCGCAAAAAGTTACGCGGATTGCCAGTATCCCCGACGATTATGTAATAATTTTGATTTTTCTATTTTCCAGGTTAACATAACGGTGATCAACGACATGAACGAGGAAGGCGTGTCCTTCTCGCGCTCCGAGTACGTCGTCGACGTGTCGGAGGAGGCGCGCGTCGGCGAGGCGCTGGCCGTGCTGCGCGCGGGCGTGGGAGCGGGGGCGGGAGCGGGAGCGGGACGCGGGAGAGGGCGCGGGCGGCGAGCGGCTGCTGTACGGGCTGCACGCGGCGCGCGCGCCGGCCTCGCTGCCGCTGTTCCGGCTGCACGAGCTGACCGGCGTGCTCGAGCTCGCGCAGCCGCTCGACAGGTTGGATTACGGGACTCATTTATACGATTGATTGATTTTATTATCATAGTTGAAATTAAATTATCTTTATTAAAACTAGCATACCTACCTATCTGTGTGACAAACGTTGAGTGACCACCTCGCACCTCGCAGGGAGAGCGCTCGCGTGCACGAGCTGACGGTGTGGGCGCGCGACCAGGCGCCGCGCGCGTCGCGGGCCTTCGCGCGCGTGGCGGTGCGCGTGCACGACGCCGACGAGCACGCGCCCGAGTGGCGGCGCCGCCTGGCCGAGGCGCGTCTGCCGCGCGGCGCCGCGCCGGCGCGCTCGTGTGCGCGCTGCGCGCCGTCGACCGCGACGCCGGGGACGCGGCCCGCCTGCAGTACTCGCTGGCGGGCGACGCGGGCGCGGGCGGGCGGGCTGTTCGCGGTGGACGCGCTGCTGGGCGACGTGCTGCTGGCGGCGCCGCTGCCCGCGGGCCCGCACGCGCCGCGCGAGTACGCGCTGTCCGTGCGCGCCGCCAACCCGCCGCCGCACGCGCGCCACGCCACGCTGCCGCTGCACGTCACCATCGTCGAGCCCGACGACGCGCCGCCCACGTCAGTAGCGACGATCGCCTTCGCTATTTTTTTTAATTATTATATTATTCTGTTCATATTTGAGGTTTGATTTACTTACGTATCGTGCAGGTTGTTGTCGGATTCGCTGGTGTTCGAAGTGGCGGAGGACGCTATGGTGGGCGCCACGGTGGGCGCGGTGGAGGCGCGCGGCGCGGCGCTGCGCTGGACGCTGGCGGGCGGCGCGGGCTGCTTCAGCCTGAACCCGGCCGCCGGGCTGCTGGCGCTCGCGGCGCCGCTCGACTACGAGCGGACCAGCCAGTACAACCTCACCGTCACCGTGCTGGCCATGGTGAGCGACCGTTTGAGCTCGCGGCTTGCGGCTTGCGGCTTGCGATTATATTTGTTATCTACTAAATTGTCCGTCGTTAAAGTTGATGGATCCTTTTGGAAAACACTAGTAATTTAGGATCGATGATCACTCCTCAGAATGGCATGACCTTACTGCTGGTGTTCCTCAGAGTGGCGTGTTATCTTCTCTTCTTTATTATGAGACGGAGAAGAAAGTAATAACGCGCACTGCCGCTGGTGCTAATGCTACTGTCCTCTGATGTGTCTCCGATGTGTCCTCTGATGTGTCCTCTGATGTGTCCTCTGATGTGTCCTCTGATGTGTCGCAGGGCGGCGGGTCTGCTGTCGCGCAGGTGACGGTGGTCGTGCTGGACCGCAACGAGTTCCCGCCGGTGCTGACGCAGCGGCTGTACCGGGGGCGCGTGTCGGAGGCGGCGCCGGCGGGCGCGCTGGTGCAGCGGGCCGACGAGCGCGGCGCGCCGCTGGTGCTGGCCACGGCCGACGGGGACTCCCCGCCAACCGCGCGCGCGCCTTCGAGCTGCCGCCGTCGGCCGCGCGGCTGTTCGCCGTGCACGCGACCACCGGCGCGCTGCTGCTGGCCGCGCCGCTCGACTACGAGGCCGCCGCCAAGCACGAGTTCACCGTCAAGGTACCGCTGGCTATACTACTACTACTACTATAGCTGGAGTTCATTGTGTTTGTCAGACCACCACTTATTGTGTCTTCTTATTTGTGTCCACTTATTGTCTTATTGACACTCGTATTGTGTCGTAACGGACAGATTTTTGTAGCATTGTTCCGTAACGTAACGTTGTCGTGTAAACCCATTTTACTACGCCGTTTCGAAAAGAGGGGAATAATCGTCACAAATTTCAGTCACACTCTGCTGTCGCAATGTCGACAAATCGCGACTTATTTCTGAATAAATAAAATAAAAAATCAAATTAAATTATTTGTGCTCATTTCTAACGCGTATTCATTCATTCATTCATTCGTCGTTCTATTGGTTCCGCTCATTGTAATTGTCATTTTTTATTATTGTTTGGTTGGGGTGCGTCCCACGAGATATAACTACAGAATATCTAATTTAATATTTATAACGTTCACAAGATATAATGAACGTTAGCTATAACAGCAAAAAGCATATTTTTTTAACGTATAACGCTTAAATTATATAACGTTAATTTTATAACTTCAATTTCTATAAGATTTATATAGATTAATTTCTTTTAACATAACACACATTAGGTATATCACTCATGAAATATAATAATACATATAAATGTTAAATTATGTGGCGGCGAGCGAGCGAAGCGAGCGAGCATGAATTTTTTAGCAGAGGGGAAAAAATTAATGGCTTGCTTGATTGTTTGCTTACATCAAAATTTTTAATGAATCATAATTTTTAAATCTTAGTTGTTATGAACATTTTATGCTTTGATCGTTATATCAGTTGATATTATACATAAACACATGCTGTTCAGATTGATTTTGGAGTGAATTAAAAACATAATTTACAGTGCCTTGACGTGAAGTAGAAGGTTTCATATTTTCTGATGTAGGTTCTTGACTCATCACTCGAGGTGAACGGCAGTATAAGCACATTTTTTATAAGAATTTAAAAAATGACTGTCATGTTTTACGATGAATTGCATCTACCTATTTATCAATGAAAAATACGTACTTTTCTGCCTATTTTCTGAACTTGATCTTATGTACACTTTTCTGTAAAAGCTCGACGATAGACGAAGACGTTTCGCTTGCTTTTAGCTCATTTTTATGAAAAAACAATAATTTCCTTAAACAGCAGCACATATTGAGAACCATTCTCATTTTACGTTTGGTCAAATTCAACACATTATTGTCGTTACCGTTATTACACTTATGTTACTGCAAAATTTATAGCAACTTAGTTTCGACAATGTGTTCAATTTAATTTAAATATCTATACATAAATTCAAAGTAAAAACAATGTGTCGAGAATTAATTAAGAAACCTGTATGTCGAAACTTATCGAAACGTAACAACACACGTGTGTTAAACTTTTAGTACTTACAAAGTTTTGACACCGTTACTACATGCTGCAACCAAAATTCACACAGTTTTATTAAGTTTAGCAAAAGTTTCGACTCGACACTGATACAAATCTGCGACTTTTTGAAAATTTTGCGACCGAAAATGGTTGTATGGGAAAACTTGACTCGATGTTAAAAATCCATTTCAGGTGGTCGACATGGGCACGCCGCGACTTGCCTCGGAGAGCACGGCCACCGTGATAGTGGAAGTGGAGGACGTGAACGACTGCGCGCCGGTGTTCTCTCAAGCGAGTTACGAGGCCACCGTGCTGCTGCCGACGGCGGCCGGCGTGCTCGTGGCCAAGCTGAACGCGACCGACCGCGACCTGCCGGCCGGCGCCGCCCTCAAGTACGACATCATCGAGGGAGACGCGGGCGGCGCGTTCGCCGTGTCGGGCGCCGGCGCCGTCACGGTCGCGCGGCCGGAGCTGCTGCGGGCCCAGCACGCGCTGCGCGTGCGCGCGTCGGACGGCCGCTGGGCGGGCACGGCGCGGCTGGCGGTGAGCGCGCGCGCGCCCGACCCGGCGGGGCTGGCCTTCGCGCAGCCCGAGTACTTCGGCGCCGTGCCCGAGAACTCCACGCGCCCCGCCACGCTCGCCGTGCTCGCCGTGCTCGGCGCCGCGCTCAACGAACACGTCACCTTCTCCATACTCAACCCCGTCGAAGGATTCGAGGTGAGTCCTCCCTCTCTCTCTCCCCGCTCGACTCGGTCGGCCTTCCTCTATTTATGATCGACGATTGGCCATGTTACTGCCCGCAGGTGGGCCTCACGTCGGGGGCGGTCCGCAGCACGGGGCTGGCGCTGGACCGCGAGCAGCGCGACTCGTACACGCTGCTGCTGGAGGCGCGCAGCGGGGGCGCGGGGGGCGCGGGGGGCGCCGCGGGGGACGCGCCCCGCGTGGCCCACGCGCGGCTCACCATCAGCGTCACCGACGTCAACGACAACTGTCCCATCTTCGTGGGGCAGCCGTACGTGGCCGCGCTGCCCGCCGGCGCGGAGCCCGGCACGGCCGTCATCACCGTGCGCGCCGACGACGCCGACGCCAACGACAACGGCGAGGTGAGCGCCGAGCCCGAGAGCCCCTCCTCCCTTGTCGTGTCCGACGAGTGACGCCCGGCCGTCTCCCCAGGTGCGGTACGAGATGAAGCGCGGGCACGGCGAGCTGTTCCGCGTGGACCGGCGCAGCGGGCAGGTGTCGCTGAAGCAGACGCTGGACGCGCACGCGCAGCTGCACTCGCTGGTGATCGCGGCGTTCGACGGCGGCGCGCCCGCGTGCGGCGCGGAGGCGGCCGTCAGCGTACGCGTGTGGGCGGGCGGCGCGGCGCCGCGCTGGCCGGCCGCGCACTTCGCGCGCACCGCGCGGGAGGACGCCCCGCCCGGCGCGCCGCTGGCCGGGCCGCTGGCCGCGCGCTCGCCGCTGCAGCGCCCGCTCATGTACGAGCTGGTGGATCCCCCGCGCGACCCCGCCTCGGGCGCGCCGCTCTTCGAGATACACTTCGACACCGGTGAGTGCGCGAGAGCCCGACGAACCCGATGGAGATGCATGACTTTATAATGGCAATGGTTTTGATGGCGATCTCTTTTATAAAATTAGAACTTAACCTCGTAACACCGGGTGAATAGAAATGGTTTAATAAAAATCGCATGTCACATGTTGTTAGAGGCGAAGGTGATTACTGATTGATTAGGTAAAGGATGTGAATATGAGTGACGATGCCGCGACTCACAGCTGTTCAAAATTTAAAAGATCATCACGATTTATTACAATTTTTTTCCGGAACCATTCCTAAAAATAGTTTTAAACTTTCATATGAAGTCTCAGCGAGCTAAAAAAATCTTAAGAGCATAAAAGTGATAGAGCAGCGTGCGTCAGTTCGGCGGCTGTGCGCCGCAGCAGTGAGTGGCACTAACCGTTGGTTTTGTCCCGCAGCGCCCGGCAGCGGCAATAACCCATGTGAGTACCGCGCCCGAGCCCGCCCCTCCCCTCCCCTCCCCTCCCCTCCCCTCACCCTCGGCCCGTGACCCCGTGGCCCCCCGCTCTGCTTCTCACCCGTCTAACACTAGCAGACCGCTTCAGCATGCTTATGTCTTGTCACGGTGTTTGTTTAATGTTTCATAGATAGTGTCTTCATGCCAAAATATTATCTATTTTATTATTCGTACCTACTATCTTCAGTTTTGTGTTAACTTTAGACTCTTTACTCTTGCCACGGAAATAAATACCGCATACCAGCAATCAACCTCCGTTGTGTCTGTCAACCCCCTGGCCGCGGGCACGGCGGCGCGACGCGACTTGTACCATCGTAATCATTTAGCTATACATAGGTACAATGGCCTGCATAAGTGGATGGACACCATACGTTCTAAAATCGTTTGAACACGAGAGGTGGCGATTTTGTTAGTTGTAACTATACATTTTATTTTAATAACTGGTATAACCACCATGATTGTCGATAACTGCTTGCAAAAAGAATCGCATCGATCCAACTAGATTTTCACACATATTAGAGCCGCGAATACTGTCCCATATTTTTACACAGTGGGCTCCTAACGTTTCAGGAGTTCGCTCATTTTGGTTATCCCAACGTTGGACATGGTTATAACACCCCATAAGTTTTCAATGGGATTTAAATCCGGTGATCTGGCAGGCCAAGGAACGACTTTAATATTATTTTTGTGTTGATCAAACCAGTCTTGCACAATACGCGACCGGTGTATTGGGCAGTTATCTTGCACGAACGTTATGCATGGCACTTGTTCTTCTGGATAGACAATTCTAACAGTGGGCAACATGGTCTCCTGTAGCAAACTGGCATAATTAACACCGTTCGCTCGACTGGGTATTCTGACAAGGCTCATCAGCACACATTCAGTATTCCCTGACCATAGCTTGGCGCTGCGGCGTATCTATGAGTAGTGGTCTGCCCGATCTTTGACGATGCAGCAAAGATCCTTCGTCTTGATATCGTCGTACCCATAATATAACTGTTTTTATCTGTAACAATATAAATAAACATAAAATAATATAACGTAGATATAATTTTAATGAAAAAGTTGGTAGGATGAACGTAAACAATAAAAATCTCACATTAACTCCAGTTTCTCTAGAAAATTCCGCCATTTTTTTTCCTTCTTCATATATAATTAATAGTTTTACACCTTTGAACCATTTCAATATTGGGATGAGAACTAATTTTAAGGAATAATTGAATAAGCAGATATTCAACTTGAAAGAGGCGAACAAACGATGTTGCAAGCAAGCAAAATCTTTGTAATAAAAACAGCCTGGTAGTTTGAAGATCTTCTGTCTACCCTCTTTAAGTTTCGTTAAACATGCATGACTTACCGATTAATTTTAAGACGACCCGATATAGATCCGATTTTCATCGCTTGAGATAACAGTAAGATGGTCAAGTGGTCAGTGAATGCACTGACAGATTCGTATGTCACGAGTTCAAATCCCACCAGGCGATTATATTGAGTTTGTGTTTTTGTAAATTTACTGCTAGATTTGGAGATTACTAAAATTGACACTAATTCGCAACATGGGTCTCCGTAAATAAAGAATTTCATTATCATCAGCATCCCAGCCTATAGTTACACGTCCCACTGCTGGTCACAGGCCTCCTCTCAGAATGAGAGGGCTTGGGCCCTAGTTCCCACGCGGGCCCAGTGCGGATTGGGAACTTCACACACACCAAAGAATTTATCGTTGAAATATTTGAAGGACAAAAAACGATAGTAATGCGAATATTCTCCTTCTCTTTCACACAAGTACGAAAGAGACCGAAAATGTCGTTACGCGCTTTGCGGTATCATCCCACGGTGTCCCACCCAGGCAGGGACATAATTTAGTTACTACGGCAGCCATCTATTGAGATCTTAGTAAACTAACTAAGTTAGTAAATAAGTAAATACCGCTAATACACTTCAAACACATAGATGGCGCCGTTTCTCACGTCAGACGATTATGTTTTGGAATTGTCCATCGACTTTTGCTGGCCATCGTACATATTATTATGTCGGCCGATCTTAAAATCCGCCAGATCACGAAATCCCTAGGCGAAGTTCCTATTCCAATGGCGCCATTTCATGATATTATGCCTAAAACTTGTGCCTGAGAAACAATAGGTACGGCAGATCGAATAGAATAACGCATTCGTCGATATTCCTAGCGCTATTCTATACCTACCGGGCACATCGTTAGCTATTGTTTGATAAGTCCTGCTGGCTCTATACTAATTTTGCTTGAAATTTTCTTAGTCCAAAATCCGATATGGCGGCGTTTCATGATATGCCTAAGAATTTCATGATCTGCCTAAACTGGCCAAATCATGAAATGGCGCCATTTCACGATATGCCTAGAAATTTCGTGATCTGGCGGATTTTACGATCGGCCGCCATGTAGAATAAATTGTAGAGTAAATTGAGAACGGCCTCAATAACTTGTGACGGTTTCCATCTTGCTGATCATGCTTAAAGTACGGAATGCTTTTTGTAATAGGTATATGTACAATCATAAAATTCAGGGTTTTTTTTTACCACTTTATGTTGTTGTACGTGACGAGACGTTCAGTTCTGAGTGTTCTGACGAGGTCGCGTGTCGCAGGCGCGCTGGTGCCGGCGCTGCCGCTGGACTACGAGAGCGTGCGCTCGTACTCGCTGGTGGTGCGCGCCGTGGACGGCGTGACCGGCGCCGCCGCCGACGCGCTCGTCACGCTCGGCGTCACCGACGTCAACGACTGCGCGCCCGAGTTCACAAGGGATCTGTACGAGGCCGACGTCAGCGAGGCGGCCGCGCCCGGCGACCTGCTGCTGACGCTGCGCGCCACCGACAACGACACCGGTGAGTCTCGCACGCCGCGCTCCGCTCCCCACTCGCCACGACACGCTCGCTCAACCCCGTGCTCTCCGGCAGGTGTCAACGGCGAGATAACGTACTCGCTGTCGGGCGACAACGAATCGCTGGCGCTGTTCTCGCTGGACGCGACGACCGGCTCGCTGCGGCTGGCGGCGCCGCTGGACGCGGAGACGCGCTCGGCGCACCGGCTGCTGGCGGCGGCGGCGGACGGCGGGCGGCCGGCGCTGCGCTCCACCGCGCACGTGGTGCTGCGCGTGCGCGACGTGAACGACTCGCCGCCGCGCGTGGAGCGCGCCGTGCTGGGCGCGCGCGTCAGCGAGGAGGCGGCGCGCGGCACGGTGCTGGCGCGCGTGGCCGCCTGGGACCCCGACGCGGCGGACGCGGCGCGGCTGCGGTACGAGGCCGTGGACGGCGGCGGCGCGCTGGCCGTGGACGCGCGCTCGGGGCTGGTGACGCTGGCGGCGCGCGGCTGGCCGGGCTCGGCGCCGCGCGCGCTGAACGTGTCGGTGTCGGACGGCGCGCACGCCGCCTTCGCGCGCGTCAAGCTGACGGTGGCGCCCGCCAACCGCCACGCGCCGCGCTTCCCGCACCTCGTCTACGAGGCGCGCGTCATGGAGAACCTGCCGCCGCCCGCGCTGCTCACCACGGTACGTCCTGTTTTGTTTTTTCTCCGTACTCGTATTAAACTTTCTTTCCCTTTTAGAAAGCTTCTATCCACCCACAGCAATTAATCGTATATTTCTCACGTTTGCTACAATAGGTCGGCTACCGTCCTCGACTTTTTTTACAATTTATGTTCTATCGTTCAGTTAAATACTACCGTGTTGCACTCACGACTTAGTTTATGGCGTAATTTTATTTATTTATTTTTGACGCATCAAACCACCTGTCCGCCAATCGCCGCCTCGCCGTATAGAGATTACAATATAATATACTTACAGGGTGTTCGGCGCATGGACCATCAAATTTTTTTTTGGATATTGTTGGGGTTATTTGCTATCTGTTCATCCTTCGACATTGGGTCCTAATAGTCACGGTTTTGGAGATACGATTTTTTATTATCTTCAACATCGGTGCGCAGGTAAAAGCTTACGATGACGACGGCGGCGAGTATGGCACGATATCTTATTCGATCGAGTCGGCGCTGCTGCGCGAGACGTTCGCCATCGACGCGGCCACGGGCGCGCTGAGCACGCGCGTGGCGCTGGACCGCGAGGCGCGCGCCGACTGGGCGCTGCCGGTGGCGGCGCGCGACGGCGGCGGCCGCGCCGGTCACACCACCGTGCGCGTGCGCGTGCTGGACGCCAACGACCACGCGCCCTCGTTCCCGCTGCGCGAGTACCGCGCCAGCGCGCGCCACGACCTGCCGCCCGGCGCGCCCTTCCTCGCGCTGGCCGCCGCCGACCGCGACGCAGCCGACCACGCCGCGCTGCGCTACGAGCTGTACGAGCCCGCGCCGCGCGCCGCCAGCGCCGGCCCCTTCCGCGTCGACGCCGCCAGCGGCGCGCTCTCCTTCGCGAGGAACGCCTCCGAGTTCGGTAAGAGTCGAAGAGGGCGCCGGCGTCGAACGAGCGACGAACGACGCTCAGGGATGAGGTGACGACTGACGACACCGCGCTCTGTCCGCAGCCTCCCAGACGGTGCAGGTGTGGGTGCGCGCGCGCGACGGCGGCGGCCGCGCGGGCGAGGCGGGCGTGGCCGTGCGCGTGTTGGGGCCGGGGGAGCGCGCGCCGCGCCTGGCGCCGCTGCCGCCGGCGCTGTTCCTGCGCGAGGACGCGGCGCCCGGCACGCTGCTGGCCGAGCTGCGGCCGGCGGGCGGGCCGCTGGCGTGCCGGCTGGCGTCGCGCGCGCCGCAGGTCGCGCTGGAGGGCATGCGGCTGGTGCTGGCCGGCCCGCTGGACCGCGAGGCGACGCCGACGCTGGCGCTGGCCGCGCTGTGCGAGGCGGACGGCGCGCCGCTGCTGCTGCAGACCACGCTGCACGTGCTCGACGTCAACGAGCACGCGCCCGTCTTCCACTCGCAGCCCTACGTCGTGCACCTGGCCGAGAACACGCCGCCGCACTCCAGCGTCGTCCAGCGTGAGTCTCTCTTCCTTTCATTAAAGGTTTCATCAGTGTTGTTATTGTAAAAATTGTGTCGTCCGAAAATCGAAAAATTTACCTACCTAAAGAGCTAAGCCTCTACAGTCAAAATGAGTATCTCGAGTCACTCTGTATATGAACATAATTTGTATGCGATCTGCGACACAGTGATGGCGGAGGACCTGGACGCGGGCTCCAACGGCGAGGTGCGGTTCTCTCTGGGCGCGGGTGGCGACGCCGAGCTGTTCGCGGTGGACGCACAGTCGGGCTGGGTGACGACGCGCGCGCCGCTGGACCGCGAGGCGCACGCCGAGCTGCGCGTGCCGCTGCTGGCCGCCGACGGCGCGCCGCCGCCCGCCCGGCGCGAGGCGCGCGGCACGCTGGTCGTGCGACTGGTCGACTACAACGACTGTCCGCCGCGCTTCGAGCCGGCCGCCTACACGGCCGCCGTGCCCGAGGACGCGGCGCCGGGCACGGTGGTGGCGCGGCTGCGCGTGGCGGACGCGGACGCGGCGGCCGCGCCGCTGGCCTTCCTGGTGGCGGGCGGCGACCCGCGCGCGCGCTTCCAGCTGCGGCCGTCGGGCGAGCTGCTGGTGGCGCGCGCGCTCGACCGCGAGCTGGAGCCTCGCTACGACCTGAGCGTGATCGCCACCGACGGCAAGTTCAACGCGCACGCGGCCGTCGCCGTCACCGTCACCGACGTCAACGGTGAGTATCTCGCCTCTCGCTCGATCAGGCTCGGTCAGGTATTAGAAGGCTTGGAGCATTACGACATGAGACGTCCCCTTGCAGACAACCCGCCGTACTGCGTGCGGCACCGCTACCGCGCGCGGCTGCGGGAGGACGCGGCGGTGGGCGCGCGCGTGGCCGCGCTCGAGACCACGGACGCCGACCTGCCGCCGCACGACCAGCTGCGGTACTTCCTGGAGGGCGACGGACACGAGGACTTCACCATCGACAAGGTACCGGAACATCGCTCTTTATGTCCCCGCAACCGCCTATTATAATTCTCTGACCGAAGCGAAATACGGGTTAATTATTTCTGAGCATTTTAGCATTCGGCTTTCTTATCAAAATTTTAAAATCATCAGAATAAATTAAAAAAACAATAAATTAAAAAAAAAATACAAAAACCCGACTGCCTTCAAAAATACTAATAAAAAGAAGAAAACAAGTCTAGTGGGCAAGAACTTTGTTAAGCAACTTACTTAAAGTTCAACAGTCGGGACCCATTTAAATCGTGACGCTCTAAAATTACTTAATAACTAATGGGTCCCGACTGTTGAACATTAAGTAAGCTACTTAACAAAGTTCTAACGAGACTTGTTTTCTTTTTTTTATTAGTATTTTTTAATGCAGTCAGGTTTTCTCTATTTTTTTAATTTATTGTTTTTTAATTACTTTGCTTACTAACATTAAACTGACAAAGGAAAAAAAAATTACAAGCAGACAACCACTATACTATTTCTTTCTTGTACTATTTTCTTTCACAAATATACAATTTTACTCACAAATGTGATGAAAAACATCATACTCATTAAAGCCTTGTCGACTTAGAGTTTGTTATAGATTCTCGTTAAGAATTCCTCGTAAGAAGTCTCGTAAAATTAATGTAATTAGCAAAATTCGTGCTGCGCAGGAGTCGGGCGTGGTGACGGTGGCGCGCGCGCTGGACCGCGAGGCGCGCGCCGCATACGGTCTGACCATGCACGCGCAAGACCGCGCGCGGCCCGCCGCCGCCTGGGGCTGCTCCGCCCAGCTGCAGCTCGCGCTGGACGACGTCAACGACAACGCGCCCGCCTTCTCCGCGCCGCTCTACTCCGTCACGCTGCCCGAGGACGCCGAGCTGGGCACGCTCGTCGCTAAGGTGCGAGTGCTAGTGCTAGCCGCTAACCCAAAAGGCTGCCTCTCTGACAGATCATATGTGCGAATAGATATGACTCGCTTCATACATGATTAAAATTAATAAAACACAGGTGCACGCGACGGATCCCGACCTCGGCGAGAACCGCCTGATCACGTACTCGTTCGTGGAGGAGGAGGACGGCGGCACCGGCGACGGCGGCGTGTTCGCTCTGGACGCGGACAGCGGCGTGCTGACGCTGCGCGCGCCGCTGGACCGCGAGGCCGCGCCCGAGCACCGCGTCACGCTGCGCGCGCGCGACTCCGGCCGCCCGCCGCTGGCCGCCACCGCCGTGCTGCGGCTCACCGTCGCCGACGTCAACGACAACCCGCCCGAGTTCGAGTTCCGCGAGTACAGCGCGGCCGTGCCCGAGCTGGACGCGCCCGGCGGCGAGCTGCTGCGCGTGCGCGCCACCTCGCGCGACGACGGCGTCAACGCCGAGGTGCGTTACTCGCTCGTCGCCGGCGACGGCCGCGAGGACTTCGCAATCGACCCCGTCAGCGGCGTCGTCAGCATCGCGCGCCCGCTCGACTACGAGCGTCGTCGCGCCTACCTGCTGACCGTGCAGGCCATCGACGGAGGCACGCCGCCGCTCAGCGACCGCGCCACGCTCAACGTGTCCGTCGTGGACGCGAACGACAACGCGCCCGTGTTCGCGCAGGCGGCGTACGCGGCGCGCGTGCGCGAGGACGCGGCGCCCGGCGCGCGCGTGCTGCAGCTGGTCGCGGACGACGCCGACGAGGGCGCCAACGGCCGCGTCACCTACGCCATCGCGCGCGGCGACCCCGACGGCCGCTTCGCGCTGGACGCGGACACGGGCTATCTGACGGTGGCGGCGCCGCTGGACCGCGAGGCGGTCGCCGGCTACGCGCTGGAGGTGCGCGCGCGCGACCGCGGCCGGCCCGCGCTGGAGGCGGCGGCGCGCGTGCGCGTGGACGTGCTGGACGCCAACGACAACCCGCCGCTGTGCGAGCGCGCCAACTACTCGGCGGTGGTGCCCGAGGACCGGCCGCTGGGCCACGCGCTGCTGCGGCTGGCCGCCAGCGACGCCGACGCGCCGCCCAACGGCGCGCCCTTCACGTTCGACTTCCAGGCGGGCAACGAGGCGGGCGCCTTCCGCCTCGAGCAGGACGGCTGGCTGCGCACGGCGGCGCGCTTCAACCACCGCGTGCGCGAGCGCTACGCGCTGCAGGTGCGCGTGTTCGACAACGGCGCGCCGCCGCTCTACAGCGACTGCTGGGTGCGCGTGCGCGTCATCCGCGAGTCGCAGTACCCGCCCGTGGTGACGCCGCTCGAGGTGCAGGTCAACTCGTACCTGGACGAGTTCCCGGGCGGCGTGCTCGGCCGCGTCGTGGCGTCCGACCGCGACCCGTACGACGTGCTGACGTACTCCCTGGCGCCCGCCGCCGGCGCGCCGCGCCCGCCGCCCGGCCTGTTCGAGCTGGACGCGAGCGACGGCACGCTGCGCGCGGCGCCGCGGCTCGACGCCGGCGAGTACCGGCTCAACGTGACCGTGGCCGACGGCAAGTTCGAGTCGAGCGCGCTCGTGCGCGTGGCCGTGCTGCTGGTGTCGGACGCGCTGCTGGCGCAGGCCGTGCTCGTGCGCTTCCGCGCCGTCAGCCCCGAGGATTTCGTGCTGAGCCACCGCAAGGGCTTCCTGCGCGCCGTGCGCGAGGCGGCCGACTGCGAGCCCGGCGACGTGCTGCTGCTGGGCGCGCAGCCGTCGGGCGAGGACTGGGACGAGGACGAGGGCGACGACTGGGGCGAGGGGGGCGGGCGCGGGCGCGCCAAGCGGCAGGTGGCGCGCGACCTGGACGTGGCGCTGGCCGTGCGCGCGGGCGGCGGCTGGCTGGCGGCGGACGCGCTGCGCCGGCGGCTGCACGCGCAGCTGGAGCGGCTGGAGGAGCGCGCGCGGCTCGTGGTGGAGGAGCTGGTGCGCGCGGCGTGCGGCGGCTGCGTGCACGGCGCGTGCGCCGAGCGCGTGGAGCTGCGCGCCGGCCGCGCGCGCGCCGTGGCCAGCGACGTGTTCGCGCTGGTGGCGCCGCCGCTGCGGCTGCGCGGCGCGTGCGCGTGCGCGCCGGGCTGGGCGGGCGCGCGCTGCGAGGCGCCGGCGCCGTGCGCGGCGGGCGAGTGCGGCGCGGCGCCGCGCGTGCTGCAGCTGGCGGGCGACGGCTACGCGTGGCTGCGGCTGGAGCGCGGCGCGGTGGCGGGCGAGCGCGTGCCCGAGGACGAGCTCGCACTGTCGCTGCGCTTCCGCACGCGCAGCGACAGCGGCACGCTCGTATGGCTCGCCGGACGGCTCGACTACGCCGTCTTGGAGGTCAGTGATCGTGCCGTATTGGATGTATTGACTAAACATAATATGACAGTGTTTTACAATGAACATAATCTTTTTTTTTATTATTTAGAAACAAACAGCTAGGAATTAGTTTTATAATGTTCTGGTCGTTGTACCTATTTGCGACAAGAATGCGTAATAGTTTGTTATACATAATTATAAACTTGACAATTTCCCAGTGTACACGTTCAGTCTGGTTAGTCTGTGGATGGAACTATAAAAGTTATTCCCTGGCAAGAAACTGCGCACCGTTGTCAACATAAAAAAAAATGTTCTCATTGTGTATTAGGAAAACTCTCATTTGATGCTCTTATCATCATTTTAGTAATTATAGGTAGTGTCATTGTATTACCCACACAGCTACAAAAAGAACTGATTGCACAAAACGAGAATGAATGAAATGAATGAGTAAATTGGTTGCTCTGAAACCCAGCGCCGTGACTGAAGAAATTCAAATTTCGTGTTATCATTCACCAATTCTCGTGGGACTATCCTATAGGTACATTACGCAAGGGACCCCTTACATTTACCACAATGAGGTAGAAAATAAAGTTTTCTAAATTTCTTGATAACTATTGGAGTGCATATAATAATATTAATTGGGGTATTGGAGTTACCTAGTAAGACACTCAGAAAAAAAATAGGTTAATAGGGTTAACTGATCGACAAGCGCGTTCCGTGTGCAGATTGTGGAGGGCTTCGTGCAGTTCCGCATGGAGCTAGGGTCGGGCGAGGCGCTGGTGCGCGCGGCCGCCGCCGTGGCCGACGGCGAGTGGCACGCCGTCAAGCTGGAGCGGCGCGGGGCCGCCGCGCGCCTCACCGTGGACCGGCGCGCCGCGCGCGTGCTGGCCCCGCCGCCGGCCGCGCTACTGGACGCGCGCGCCGAGCGCCTGCTGCTGGGCGCCGCGCTGGCGCGCCACGCGCACGCGCTGGCGCCCGAGCAGGTCACGCGCGGCTTCGCGGGCTGCATCGCCGACGTCACGCTCGGCGGCGCGCCCGTTGCGCTGGACGAGGGCGCCGCGCCCCTCGCGCGCGCCGTGCTCGTGCGCCGGGTGCGCGCGCGCCTGCTGCCCGCCTGCGCGCCGCTGCCCGCGCCCACTCCCTGCTCCTCGCACCCCTGCCTCAACGGTGAGTACCGCCGCTCCTGGCGCCCTGGCGCGCGTCGCCTCCCCTCTGGCCCGCCGCTCACCCGCTCCGTCCGTCCTCTGTCCGCAGGCGGCACGTGCGTGGACCTGCCCGACGGAGAGGGCTACACGTGCGCGTGCCACGCGCGCTTCCTGGGCGTGCGCTGCGAGGTGGACGCGGAGCCGTGCGCGGCTCAGCCGTGCCTGCACGGCGGCGTGTGCTCGGCGGCGCCTCCCGGCGCGCCGGAGCCGTTCGCGTGCGCGTGCGCGGCCGGGCTGCGCGGCGTGCGCTGCGAGCACGGCCGTTGGTGCGGCTCCGAGGGCGCGCCCGTGTGCCAGCACGGCGGCGCCTGCGAGGAGGGCGAGTGGGGCCCGTCGTGCCGATGCCGCGGGTACTACGGGCCGCGCTGCGAGTACGACGCGGACGAGTGCGCCGGCGAGCCCTGCCTGAACGGCGCCACATGCCTTAACGAGCCCGGCTCCTTCCGCTGCCTCTGCCCGCCGGACAAGACCGGTACGGCCCTTCGCCCTCTCCCTACGGCGAGACGCCGGACGACGCGTCAGAACCGCACGCTTATCCCTCGCACCCTTCCAGGCATGAACTGCGGCAACCCGCTGTACTCCGACGCGGTGGTGGCGGGCGGCGCCGGCGCAGCGAGCGCGCGCTCGCTGCGTGACGCGTGGCGCTGGGCGTGCGAGGCGCGCTGGCCGCTGGCGGCGGCGGCGGGCGCGCTGCTGCTGCTGCTGCTGGCGGCGCTGCTGCCGCTGGCGCTGCTGCGGCGCAAGGGGCGCTCGCGCGGCCGCGGCGCGCCGCTCAACAGCGCGTGCGCGCCGCCCAAGGGCGCCAAGCTGTCCAACCTGACGGCGCGCGCGCGGCCGGCGTCGTGCGGCGGCGCGGGGGGCGCGGGGGGCGCGGGGGGCGCGGGGGGCGGCGCGCCTGCGCTCAACAACCTAGACACGCTGCGCTCGTACGGCTCGGCCGGCGACGAGCTGGAGGGCCTGCCGCCCGACATCCGCCGCAACCTCAACCTGGACCCGGCCGCCGACCGCAAACCCTGGTCCGAGCAGATGCACCTGCACTCCTTCGTCGACAACAAAATCTACAACGGTGAGCGTGAGCGAGCGACCTCGCAGATCTTCTTTCCCGGTCGATCTCGAGTCCCGTCACCGCATCGACCGCTTGAACGTTTCAGATCTGAAGAGCTGTAAGAACCGTCTCCGCGCGACGTCGCCGGTGCTGGCGCGGCGCGCGCCGGGCCCGGTGGTGGGCGCGGGCGCGGGCGGGGACGGCGCGGGCGCGCTGGTGGGCGGCTACCACTGGGACTGCTCGGACTGGTGCGGCGGCGGCGGGCTGCCCGGCATCTCGGAGGTGGCCGGCTCGGAGCGGCCCGACTCGTCGGAGCAGTCGCCGCCGTCGCTGCCGTCGCTGCCGTCGCCGCCGGCGCGTCGCGCGACGCTGCCCGCGCCGCCGCCCTTCGACACCGACTCGGCGCCCGACGACCCCGACCCCGACCCCGACCACTTCGACTCCGGCGACCCCCGCCTCTGCGACGATCCGGATGATCTCGACCTTGACGCGCCGCACTTTACTGACGGTATAATTGTCATGTCATTAGTCACATTTTTCCTATAAAATTAGTGCAAAATGTATAGATACTTTTACAATGTCAGTCGACAGAAAGCGTCTCAAAAGTTACAGTCTAAAGAAGAGATGCAGTGTGCCGGATCAATCACAATCATAGACATTAATAAATAAATTAATTAATTAGTTGCATGCCGATAGCCGTATTAATGAATTTGAAGGTGCCCTTGGAAAAACATTGGTAATGTCATAACTCATAACGGCATCTCCCTCTGTGCAGCGTCATCGTACCTGCTGCACCCGGACGCGTACCTGCCGCCGCCGGCCGGCGCGCTGCCGCCCCCCCCCTGCCGCCCACGCGCCGCCGCGAGCCCGACGCCGCCAGTCTCATCACTATGCTCGGTATTCCCTTCGCCGCTCGATCTCTTCTCTAGCCGAGCGCCGTCCTGGGACGACTCGCACTCCTAGGCTGTGTTTTCCAGGATATGTTTTTCTAAGAAGATACGTTCGACTCGATATCTGTTTCTCAGGAATCATAAACGACTGTTACCCTCACAAAATAAACAAACCTAGACACTTGATTGTGTCGTCAATGGATATTGCTAATAAAATAACTCAGATCTCCTAACATGGTCCTAGATGGCCAGTCATAACTATTACGTACTCGACTGTAAATTAAAAATAAATCAGGATTTCCTTACGGGTGTCACGAGACATGGATCTCCTTAACAAGATATAAAAAATTAATGTGTTACATACGGATGCTTGAGAGACAGGTCTTTCAGGCATGCGATTGTCATGAGAAAGGGGTCTTTTGGCTTCTGTCTGTATGTATGTATATAACGAGAAATGGGTGTTTTGACATAGGGGGAGAAAAGAGTCTTTGGGAATATGGATGCTTTGAGAAATGGATTTTTGGGCAATAGTTCCGTTTAGAGTTACTGTGGAACAAGTGTTTTCGAAAACCGATGCTATCTAGCATGTTTCAAAACCTGTATAAACTCTTGGCTTTCTCGATCACTTTAATTTTTGTCCTTCCAAGGCGCATAAATCACAATCATAAAATTTCCTTAAAATGGATCTATACATTTTAATAAATAAGTTAATGAGGGTTTTTCGACGGGCGGAACATCGCTAGATGGCGTTAGTATAGTGAGGTCCGTTTGACATTTCTGGCACGTCTGTGATTGGGTAAATATCTTAATGAGCCAATAGTAAGCAAGACCGAAACGTCAAACTGACCTCACGAACCTAACGCCATCCAACTATATTTCGCCTGTCGAAAAACCCTGACTGTTAGCTACTACGATGTTGGGTGTGAATAGTAGTAATGGTGGTGTTCCCCGCAGAGGAGCGGCACTCGCTGCTGGGCGGCTCGTGCAGCGACGTGTCCGCGCGGCTCTGTGAGCTGGAGGACAGCGACGAGGAGGCGCCCCCCGCGGCCCCCGCCGCCCCCCCGCCGCCCGCCGCCCCCGCCGCGCGCGTCACCGACGTGTGACGCCGGCGCGCGGCCGCCGCGCCGCGACGCCCCCGCGGCCTGTAGCGCCGCGCCGACTGACTAGTGTAGTCCGCCGCCCCGCCGCCCGCCGCCCGCCGCCCGCCCGGCGCCGCTGCACTATACATGTAACCTAAACGAGCGAGCGGCGCGCGCGGCCGGGGCCCCGTTCCCACCCGACCGTTCTGATGCATATTTTTAATGATACGTTTTGTATTTACCATATTTTACTGAGGGTGGAGAGGCGACCCGGGTCGAGCCGAAGACGAACACTGAGTGACCGTTCCTCGCTTAGACTAGTGATAATGATGTTGTATAAGTAAACGAAAGTACCTATAGCATAATTGAGAGACTTGAGATGTCATGCGAATGTGTATGTGTGTGTGTGCTAGTGTGCGTGCGTGGGGAAGCGAGCCGTAGTTGACGTGTAAATAGTGATGAATGCGCCAAGCAGTATCCGAGTCTACCCTTAATGATGTTGAATCTTAGAGCAAAGCGGGCTTCCTACCGGAAGGGAGTAGCCTTGGCGGTAGATTACCTACCTTTTAAATAGTTCTGGCGTTTGTTGCGGGGGGAAATGTGCACACAAGTGCAATTCCGCACACTTACATGCAAAAACAAAACTGCCAACTGACTGTAATGACGACGTTAACACATAAATAATCCAACAATACACCAATAATTCGTGTACAGATAACTCAAAACTCACACATTGACATTAACATCACTAAGCGTTGTTCATCGGCGATAAGTCGGATTTATCGCTTCAACGATCCAAAAGTATGGATCCGACAAATAATATTGTGATAAAATGTACGACTTTGTTGTTTAAATGTAATTAAATAGCAATAATACGATAACAATTTACTTACATGTCAAAGTCAAACTCAAAATATCTTTATTCAATTTAGGCTATAACAAGCACTTATGAATGTCAAAAAAAATCTTCCATCGGTTCGGAAAACTTCTGTTGAGAAGAATCCGGCAAGAAACTCAACGAGGTATTTATTTTTTTTAAACAGATTTTCAATATTATTTAATTATATGTGAAATGTACACCATCTTTTTGCAAGCTTGATTGTCTAAGATCTCTTTTTACAGCAGAAAACTGAAAAATTCGGCATTTTTAGCACTGCATCTTTCACACGCGCGACTTGAGTCGGTCTAGTTTGAAATCCGAGCGCGCCTTGTTTAATAAAATTCGTATGTCCAGTTGGGCTTGTACTTTGACAGAGGGGATCGCGGCGAATGGCTACTCCCTTCCGTAGGAAGCCCGCGTTGCTCTATTTAAGTGTTGAATTGTAAAGAAAAAATGAAATTAAATGCACGAAGTAAGACTTATCGGCCCGAGGCGCAGCCGCGCGGAGGCTCGCCCGAGCGTCGCGCGAGTGGTGGACGTTATATTTGAAATGGTGCTCTGACTATAGTTTCATATCATAACTCTAAACTTTGCATTTATTAAACATTCTCCTTCTAGGCTAGCGAATTAACTTAAGGAATCTATTTTTATATGTATGAAAGTGACCGGAGACCCCCGCGGCCGCGTTGTATATGTTATACTAACTCATCGCCTCGTGGAAGATACTGTAAAACTCGACTATTTATTATTTATAATATTTGTTGTAATGAGTTTTGACACGACTAATAAACAAAGTATATAAAATCTGTATTTTTATTTTCGACGTAACATGCCCCATTAGACTCTACTGTATGTACTACCCTCTAGGAGTCAAACCTGGCTCCTCAACATTCCGTGTTGCATGCTCGCCATAGGCATAGGTACATGTACGAGTACATACACCAAACGTAGCTGTATACTGTCAAAGTCGTGACCCATTACTGGGAATTTTTGCGCTGGTCGCGATTTTAAATGATACAGAGGCCAGAGGACTATACCAACAAATATAAAAAAATGGTCAAGTGCGAGTCGGACTCGTACATGAAGGGTTCCGTAAACAGTTCAGTACAAGTTTTTCTTAAAATTCTTCTAATATAAGTTTTTTTTTGCTCACTGTACCTACTTTATGCCCCTGGTTACCAAAGTACTCGTCAACGTCAAACTCGTCTCGTTTATCACAGGATTAATATGATCACCCGCTAGCTTTATCATCAGATCAACTCCATTGCTGCATTGTCATCGGATTTATACATGCGTGTAAAATTTCAGCTCAATCGGTTGAAGATATCGACTTCAAATTTGAGTCAAAAGATTCCACCCGAGCTAACATAGTTACATTAGGTACACTGCAAATAAATATAATGTTTGTAATAAGTTTTTCTTAAAAATTTCATTTTTAATACAAGCTTTTTTGCCGAATGTACTTTTTGTTGACTGTACTTCCACTGTCGTCTAAACTACCTATCTGTACCAAATTTCAAGTCAATCCGACCACTGGAAGTGGGTCAAATTTAGCTTCCAAGATTTGAGCAAAACAAACAATAAATAAATAAATAAACAAACGGCAAGCTAAAGAAAAGCTTCTAAAAATATCGCCGAAATTTAAGCACTTGTGCAAGTATTTCGAATAAAAAACAATTTGTATTCTCATCCTCTTTGGTTCTGGCTGTTTGCTTCTGAAGCTATTGCCCGCAACTTTCCGCGCGCGGCTAAAAAAATATATCTGTCAACTCTGTTCATTCGCGGGAAATTCGGCGGACTTCGTTTGTTGTGTAATTAAATAATAAGAAGCTCGACTAGTGTTAATACATTTTAAAGTGTATTATAAACGTTGTAAATAGTGTTAAATACTTTTTATGATTTTTTTAGTCTAAAAAACAATAGGTAAACAGTGATTAATACGGTGTGGATTTGTCGAGCGCTTTATCACAGTTTGCTTCATTGAGGTTTGTGGTTCATAAATTGCTTTATTAATTTTGCACAAAAACGAATAAACCACACAATAAAACAGTCACTATATTATACTATCGAAGCTTTTATTAAATATCATTAAAATCGCAAACTTAAAGGTAAATATTCAAACGACATAGCTACCCGTTGCTAGGCGACTCGGCCGCCTTAGCAACGGCTAATAACGCCTAGCAACCAAAAAACGCTGAAAAAAACACGTTTCTTGTATGACGACCCCCTTTAATTTGTAACTTTATTTTATTTTTAGTATTTGCTGTTATAGCGGCCACAGTAATACATAATCTGTGAAAATTTCAAGTGTCTATCTTTTACGGCTTCAGAGATAGAGCCCTGTAACAGACGGACAGACGGACAGACGGACAGACAGACAGACAGACAGACAGACAGCGGAGTCTCAGTAATAGGGTCCCGTTGGCACCCTTTGGGTACGGAACCCTAAAAATGCATACGCTCGAGTCGGATACGGATCGAAAAGTTTTGTAATTGGTCAACATTTCTTTCTTCATTTTCCAAAATATCACGAATAAAGATAATTGATCTATATTGCGATTATTAGAGCTCACGATGTTCTGTTTCAGATGCCTCAGATCCAACCACTAGACTCACTAGACTACCATACGGGTTCAGTGCCTACATTGACTCACAACATTTAAGTAGGTAACATGGTCCACACTTGAAGTCAATATCCGCCTTTTGCTCTAAGAGTTAGACCTCTATAGTAAAAGTCCTTAGCAAGTACAACGAAAGAAATAACAAGAGCTTGAAATGACGCACAGCTAGGCTTGATAAATGCTTTGAAACGCTCCTAAGGTACTCGTGTGATCACGCCGGGAGTGGTCGGCAATTTTCAGCAGAGCACTTCCCAAGAGAAACAGCTCCAGAAAATGGTTAATGTAGGTGTATTCTCGGGACCGTCGTCGTCATAACAAAATCGTGTTGTCAAGCGAATAGTTAGTTTTAATCCGTTTGCAATAATAACTAAATAATATAGTGCTCAGCCTGAGCCTTACTCATCAAAGCCACGTAGCTGATCTAAATACCTGTGCCAAATCGTGTATCAATTTGTATCAAACTCATCGGCTTGCCTGTTATCTGTTCGATTATGATATCGAGATACGAGTAATATCGCCGTCGAATGCTATCCGCTATCAGTGCAGTGGTCGCGTCGCACCGAGAAGTCGTGCTGTGTCGAGCGTCGCGTGTACGAGGACGAGCATGGCGGAGCACAGCGAGACCGACTTCGGCAGCCCCTTCCGGCGGACCTCTGGCAGGTGGGCCGCACACGCCACACACACATACGAGTACACGCGTACTGACGTGGGTCTGACCGACCATTTGGAAACTGTTCAATTTTATTCACCTAATCTGTACATACCTACTGTTGTACGAGTATCTCTACAAAAATTAAGCATATAATTAAATGAAGTACCTAACGTTAAATTGAAAATAATACAGAATAAATCGCAGCAATAGCAATAGCAGACGGTTCGAATCTAACCGTATAATTATTGCCTCTACCCCGAATTTTAGACACATACGAGTATGACATCTAACCTAACAAATCAAAGTAAAGACGTTTCCTCATTTGCGAATCTAGTTTCATCATTTGCGAATCACACAGAGTTCCGGTACCGTAGCAGATTCTTTTTAGATTTATTATTTCGAACTAATCCTGCTAAGTATAAGTATATACGTATTTAAATTTGTATTTTTTGTTATCCGTGATGAAAATTATTAAAGAAATGAATTGAGCAAGGTTTAACGAGATTACTCTTTAGTTATAACATCGTAAATTCTTTGACGCATATACATAGGTAGGTATAATAACGTATTGTACCTACATAGATACACGTTTACAATGTCAGATATTATTTCAAGTAGGTACTTAGTCTACATAATCACTAGAATCAGTCATGTATCTAGTCCGCCGTACATTTATTCCGCAGACATCAACTGGCGGCGGACGACGCGGGCGCGAGGGGCGCGGCGGGTGCGGCGGGCGCGGGGGGCGCGGGTGGCGCGGGGGCGCGGGGGACGCGGGGGGCGCGGGGGACGCGGGGGCGCGGGGCCGCCGCCCGCGCCGCTGCTGTACGACCCCCGCGACTGGTACTACGACATGAGCGGCGACAAGCACATGCTCATCTTCAACCACTACCAGTACAAGAAGAGCCGCTACTTCAGGTGACGCGACACACTTCATGCCTAGGACTTGAGGGCGTGATCCATCGACAAGTCACACTGCTTATGCTGGCACGCCAGCGAATTATCTAGCCGCTTATGATTTTAAAATACAGCGCTCGGTTCGTTGGCTCTTTCTGCATCCCGGCCCGGCTGCTGCTACTACGAATGATCAGCGGCGCGGCCAGCGTAAACGTTTTATTGTTCTCTGCGTGGTGTGGCCATGGCCAGGTACCCGGCCGAAGCGCCTGCGTCTCGGCCACGCTCTGAACGGTAAAAACGTTCGGCGCTCCGCCGGCCGTATCCTCTTGAGGCCTGACGTAAAATTTCTGTTTTCACAATTCTAACGAACATCCATCAAGTAAAGTTCCATTTTTTTTGTCCTCAAGTGAGGACCGGGGGACCCAGGAGGTTAAACTTACTAAATTATCCGGTCTGTCAATAGGTTATCCGCTACATTAGTAAGTGTATCGTTCTCGGTGCGCGCAGGAAGCAGCCGGCGGTGCGGTCGGGCACGGCGCGTGACGTACGGCGGCTGCAGGTCGTGTTCGCGGCGCTCGGCTTCACAGTGCACGTGCACCACGACAAGGACCACGACGAGATCCTCGACCTCACGGCCAACTGTACGTGTGCCCTGTGTTGCGCTTTGCATCTTAGCGACAAGATACTTTACTCAGACTATGCAACTTATTTCCATGCCGTTATAGCCACGCGGTTTTAGCGTACCGTCTCTTTTTAACCGACGAAAAACAACGAAGGAGGTTCTCAAGTCGACGCGTATTTTTTAAAATGTATGACCACGCATAACTCTTTACAGAATAGTCCGATTTGATAATTTTTTTTATTGGATTGGGTAAACCCCGAACTTGGTCCCATATAAATGACACATGAACAGATGGTGCGCATATATAAACAACGTGGCTAACCTCAAAGCAAAAGTGCGTTCTCGCATATGGAGAAGGAGCGTGAAAACGCTTTGAGAAATGAGAAGCGTTTCGCGAAGCGTTTGGCTCAGTGGTCGGCTACGAATCGGCTTCGTGGCGAGGCGGCGTCTCCGTTCGCGCCGCTCACCGGGCCTAGGCTTCTCCGGCGAACACCTGAACACCTAATGAGATGCGGTTTCGTTTCGTGTGCGGTCAGTGTGCGCGCAGGACCACCGCGGCACGTCGTGCGTGTGCGTGGCGGTGCTGACGCACGGCGAGGCGGGCGGCGAGCTGCTGGCGGCCGACCGGCCCTACGAGCTGGGGGACCTGCTGGCGCTGCTGCAGCGCGGACACGCGGCGCTCGTCGGCAAGCCCAAGCTGCTGCTGGTGCAGGCGTGTCGCGGCGCAAGGCTGGACGCCGGCCGTCTGCAGTTGGACGGTGCCGCGCCGCTGCTGCCCACGCACGCCGACACGCTCGTGCTCGCCTCCTCCGTCGACGGTAACTTTGCGATACGATTCCTTAGCTCTTAATAATATGGTGATGGAATATCCGCCGTTCCATGTGCCGGCCGGAGAGATTCGAATCGAGCGACCGGATCCGGCCGAGGAGAACCATCCCTTTCGATTCGAAATTTAATGCTGCGTACGAGAAATTCAACCGTTTGAATTTGTCCTTCGGTCCGAGCCCGTCCACCTCGCTTCGCTTCAGTGTAGTCTAGTGTTTACGATATTCATTATGAGTTAATTTATTTTTGCCAACCGAGTCGCGGATGATTTCGTTTTTTGGACTATTTAATTGACTCGTACCGATCCATTTTCCCGATTCGGATTTAATCGTTAGCTCCCACGTGATCGTAGCATCCCGACGCTAGGACTTCCCGCCCGAAGGCCGACGACGAGAAATTGTGACAACGTAATGTCGTGTTCCAGATTACGTATCGTGGCGCGACGCCAACGGCTCGTGGCTGATCCAGGAGCTGTGCCGCGTGCTGGAGGCCACGCACCGCCAGCTCGACCTGCTGCAGATGACCACGCTCGTCACGTCGCTCGTCGCCAGAGAGTGAGTGTCTCCGTCGTGTCTCGGGTTCGTATTTGATGTCGCGCCTCGTTGCCAGCGTTATGAGCGGTACGTTGTGTCCGCAGGCGCGCGTCCAACACGCCGTCGTCGGCCGCCACGCACAACAAGAAGCAGACGCCGGAGACGCGCTCCACGCTCACCAAGCTGCTGCGCTTCTCTCCCCCAGCGCCTCCCGCGCCCCCCGCGTCTGCAACACCCGGTGCAGATGAAGCTGGCGCCCCACGAAACACTACATTAAACGTATAAACCAGCAATTCGGTGTCAACATAAAATCATCCATGCTTCAAAACGTACATCCGGGTTGCATGCGGCATCTTCGATTGTTCAGGATGTTGCGAGACGTGAACGTTGTAAAACCGGGACTGTAAGTTGAGCATTATAGGTTGATTATCGATCGAGGGCGTGGTTCGTCCCTCTTTGTTGTCTTGCCATTTGAAGCGATAGATATTTGTGATGTCCTGTCTGCTTGCAGTATAATATCTAGTAATAATACTAATAATGTATTAAACTATAAATCTTAACCTACACTTGTTTTATTTGTAACGTTTCCTTTTTACTCGTGGGGTTCCGTAGTCAACTATAAAGTTTCGCCATGTCTGTCCGTCTGTCTGTCTGTCTGTCTGTCCGAGGCTAAACTCGGATACCGTTAGTAGGTACTAGAAAGCTGTAATTGGGCATGAAAATACATATCAGCCACGCCGACAGTGGTAAAATAAAAAATAATGTATGGGTACACGTAAAGTGGGATGTTTTTTTTTTCACTTCCACCCCATGTTGTGGGATATGATATCGTTGGATAGGTTTGCAAAAACCATTTTTGATGAAGTGGATATTTTCGGAGATACATATATTATTCACTCCGAAAGTTAAAAAATGTATCCCACCCCCACCTCTAACTTTTGAACCGCACGTCTATAAAATAATTAAAAAAATCACGGATAAGTTAGTTAAGGCAAGGTCGGGAACTACGGAACCCTACACTGAGCATGGCCCGACATGCTCTTGAACGTTTTTTTTAAGATTGTCATTGATTGAGGACGGTAATTAAGGAATAACAAATAAGACTGCTACAGAGTTTCTGCGTCGAGTGCGTAATTCCCGCACCGCTCGTGAAACATGACAATGACAATGCTGACGAACAACCGCAAGAAGAGGAAACACTGAACTCAAATATAGTTACAAAAATTGGGTAGCATGCAAAAATCTGGTTTAAAGTAATAAAAAACTCAGGCCGCAGTGCTACTTTTGAACTAAAGTAAGATCAAAATAGTGAACAATTTAACAAATATGCAATCAGTTTTTGATATTTGCTCTCTTTACTTACTCTTTTTTTAATAGACTTCAAAAAAGAAGGAGGTTCTATGTTCCAATGTTGGTATTTTTTTTATGTATGTTCGCCGATTACTCAGTCAATTGAGGACCAATTTTCAAAATTTTTTTTTTTATTCAAAAGAATAATCTTCTGAGGTGGTCCCAATGTCACCCAATCAAGATCTGTCTGATCTGATGGGATCCTAGGGAAATTGAGGGCAAACCTCAAATTTTATAGGCACACCTATAGCGATTTTGTCATTTTTAGCATAAAGATAAGCATTTACATTCAGAAAGTATAATTTGGTAAACTGGACCTGATGTAGATGACCAATCGAATTCGTCAAAGCTAAGTAATGCTCGCTCGTCATGAGACAAATCGAAACGATCATGATTAATATACCTAGATAAGCGACTAAAAAGGAGCTTTAAGTTAATGATTTTTTCGAACTGATCTGATGCTGAAGCCCGAAGGTAGGCAACGGAACTCTGTTATCAAACAACGGAAGTAAGCCGTGTTTGGTCTTCATGGAATCGTTGTGAGATGTACTTTGGCTACGAATCACTAAAAAGTGAGAAATAAAGAAAATTTTTAACAAAAAAGTAAAACCGACCAAAAAAAATTACAAAAAATAACAAAAAATGGAACCGACTACAAAACCCTTGATAATATTTTTCTAGGTAGGTACCTACTAGCTCGAAGTCGGTGACGCAGCACGACCCAGCAGGATCGATAGAAACCCATAGTACCTATGTAGGTGAGGTAGATGACTATTGTGCCATTCCTGCTGGCTCGTGCTGAGTCACCGACTTCGAGCTAATAGGTACCTACCTAGAAAAATATTTTGAAGGGTTTTGTAGTCGGTTCCATTTTTTGTTAGTTTTTTATTTTTTTGGAGTCGGTTTTATCATTCTATCTCTGTAATGGTTAAACATACCAACACCAACCTCAAACCTCAACAGATAATAAAAAAAGGCCACACAATATCATTCAATGCAACGGAACGCACTTAAACTGTAAATAAAATAAAAAGTATACATTTCTTATACGGGGACCTTCTATTTTTAATATAGTCAAAGTCAAAGTCAAAGTCAAAATATCTTTATTCAATTTAGGCTATAACAAGCACTTATGAATGTCAAAAAAAATCTACCACCGGTTCGGAAAAACCTCTGCTGAGAAGAATCCGGCAAGAAACTCAACGAGGTATATATTTTTTTTTAAAACAGATTTACAATATATAGTTAAAGTTTTATTATTTTTTTGTTGTGGCGGCAATAGAAATATACACATCATGTGCAAATTTTAGCTGTCTCTTTATTACTGTTCTCGTCATACAGCCTGTGACAGAAAAAACGGAAACCTAAAAGGCATGTAAGCATTATGTAACTTACGAAATATTGTAAATTCGATAATATTTAACTTTAAAAAGTCTTTAAAATTAAACAAAAACAGAAATTTTAGTGATTTTTATAGATAATAGCTATTTTTTAAGTTACTAAAACACAAAAACTACTTTTTAAATTCCTAGAGATGATTCCGTTGGATAAAAGTGGCATTAAAAGACGTGGAAATTTAATATCTACCTGCTACAAAACAATAAATTTGTAAAATATGCGACAATTGAGCAATAATTGGGAAAAACGTGTTAAATACCTACCGACCGAGGTGATGTAGCTAAGCTAGTGAGGGGGGGGCGGGAGAGGTGGGCAAGGTTATTAAGCTTTTCTTGGTTGGTGAATTTGTCCGCCAGTAGACTAAAGATTTATCTGACATGAGCTATAGCTTATAACGCTAAATAAAATCAATATCCTGTTAATATAGTAACAGAAGGAAGTTTGTTACTCCTTTACACTTAAAATAGCTGGACAAATGAATGTGATATTTGGGTCGATCAACTTTTCCCTGTATCGCGTTGCCATGGTTACGTCTCCTGGATACATGAGTTTCTCTATGCTTTCTGTGGTTATAATTCATAGAGCGTACATTTTTTCGTAGTTACAAGCCCATTATTTGTTGGACAATCTCCTAAGCACATCACTACTCGTAGCATACATCATCAGTTTGTTTAAGAAATTGTTACTGTTGTCTCTTGGACAACGGACAGAATAACAAACAAGAAAAAGTTGATCGACCCATTTAATACCAAGGTTCTTAAACTAGACCTGTTCAGACAATTAACCTAAATTCTATTAAAGGTTGCAAAATAATTTAGTTTCGTCTAAATACTGTGATGATTAAACAAAACTGATCATGAATGATACTTTGAATATTACTTTTCACTTCTCATGCTTGTAAAATTGGTGTTTATGCTGGATCTAGACGACATAAAATTACTTTTTTATGTTCTAGTGCATAAAGTAAAATTTTCGTCTAAGACCAAGGTCAACGCGTCAAGGCGTCAACGGCCAAAAACAAAAAAGTTTCTATATAATATTTAATATTTTTTGTTTAATTTAAAATTAAAAATCTAGCAAATCAATCAAAATATTAATAAAATCAAAAATGTATAATTATGCAGCAATACATGAATAATAAAAGGTACCTATAGTCCATTCAGGATAACATTGGACTCTAGAAGGTCACAGAAGAAGAGGTTCTAAAAATTTTTTGTGAAGTCGTAATAATGATGATGATGACGATAAATAAATATATGAGAAGTAATAAATTGAAGTTATTATATTGTTTATGTACTTACGAAAAAACACAATATTTACCTATACGTAACTTTCTACATAATATTAATTCGATTTATATTTATACATTTAAAGCCGTGGTGGCCTAGTGGTTTGACCTATTGCGTCTAAAGCAGAGGGTCGTGGGTTTCAAACCCCGGCTTGCACCTCTGAGTTTTTCGAAATTCGCGGTTTTGCGGAATAACATTTGAAATTTACCACGAGCTTTGCGGTGAAGGGAAACATCGTGAGGAAACCTGCACAAACCTGCGAAGCAGTTCAATAAATGGTGCGTGTGAAGTTCCAAATCCGCACTGGGCCCGCGTGGAAACTATGGCCCAAACCCTCTTGTTCTGAGAGCCCAGCAGTGGGACGTATATAGGCTGGGATGATGATGATAATATTTATACATAATTTAGTAACTGTGTTTCATGGACACATCCGCTCTCATATTCTGCTATAAAGCGCAAGCTTTTTTCAATTCGAAATTTCATCAAATAAGGTGCAGTGCTTTAGTTGTGAAAAGTTAACTAGTCGTATATGATTAAGGGTCATCACATTTTGATCCAAACTGGCGATTAATAGCTATAAATATTGTACAGGATATTTGTTGAGTCAGCAATATTACAAACGTTCCGTTTCTTGCAGAATGTTCTTAACCACAGCCTCTTAATGTATTTTAGAATAAGACGTATCTGTTTTTAACAAAATAGGGAAAAAAATGTAATGTATTTAAATGATTATATGAAAAATAGCAAAGTTAATGTCACTAATATTCATTATAATTGCGAAAGATTGTAAGTCTGTATGTTTGTTTGTTACCTACCACTTCACGTTTTAACCACTGAACCGATTTAGGTGAAATTCGGTATACAGATAGAACAAATCCCGGGAAAGGACAAAGAATAGTTTTTATGCCGGAAAATTGCATAGTTCCTGCGGGATAGCAATATACAATTCTACGTGAACGGAGTCGCGGGCAATAGTTCATTAATGAATAATTGAAACCAATATTGACGTCTTCGATATTTTAATTATAATTAAGTTTAAACCGTATACTAAAAAAAAGAAATTTATTAAATGAAGTCCTAAAGCGTGCATTATAAAGAACCTATTTTCCTTCTGTCCATTCCTATATTGAACAGACTGTAGAAAGTGAAAAATAAATTGTATCCACTGTTGCTTTTTAATTTGCTCTCAATCAAAGAGTAAAATTTGAGCATTGAACCCGAGAGGCAAATCTCGACGTGCTTATCCACCCTCGCCGTACCGTCTCGGATGGCTATATAGAACATAAAATATGAACACCTCGTGCAAAATGGCTCGTTTTGTGCTCTAGTTGTACAATCTACAATTCTTGTAAACTTTACCTATTTTAACCTCACATTGAAACAAAACTGTTTGAAACCTAAAAATCTGAAACCCTTATTTCCAAAACCCACAATTTTGAAATAAATCATTGTAGCCTTAAGCAACCAAATCTAACTTTTTTTTTAACAAACTTTTTGGAACAACTATCTTTTTCTTAAACCTTACATAATTAAACCTACATTTTTGGAACCTTACCCCGTAAAAACCACATTATTTGAAATCAGTCATTGTAGACCAACAACTTCTTTCAACTAACCTAACCTAACTTTTTAAAACAACTTTTTGGAACCTAAAAATCTCTAACCTATATTTTCAAAATCAGTCAATGTAACAACAAAACCCAACCATTTTTTGGAACCAACCGTATTCACTTTTTTTTTTTCTTTTCTTGAACCTAACCTAATTAAACCTAACTGCCTGGAACCTAACCTAATTAAACCTAACTGCCTGGAACCTAACATTCCAAAATAAACATTTTTGTAATCAGTCATCATAACTTACCTGTTTCTTAGCTGTCGTTTTGTAAATCAGCAATCAATTTTAATTTCGCAAAAACATACTTGTGCACTTTTTGCAATCTAGAATTATTAAACCCACTTCTGTTTTACCAGTAATTCTAGCCTGACAAACCCAAACTTTCCTTAGGATAGGACTAGGTCAAATGGTTTTTTTTTTTTCTTTAACCTAACCATATTAAACCTAACTTTTTGGAACCAAATATTCTAATATGAACCTTTTTTTTTTTGTAATCGGGCATGAAAGGCTAACATAACAATGTTTAGCGAAAGTAGTACTGTAGATAATACGAAATTATATCACATTACTTTTTTTTTCCTCTAATACAAGACAAAAAAAAAGTTTTATGTACAAAAATTCTACAATTATCAAAAATACTGAATGCACAGCAAATTAATGCGTAAAAGTTAGGTTTAATAAGGTAAGGTTAGGTTAGGTTAGGTTTGTTTACTTTTTGGAACCAAAAATGTCTAACCTACATTTTTTAAATCATTGAATGTAACAACAAAACCCACCCATTTTTTGGAATCTACCATTCAATTTCTTTTTCTTTTCTATAACCGAACCTAATTAAACCTTATTGCCTGGTACCTAACATTCCAAAATAAACATTTTTGTAATCAGTCATCAAAGCCTAACATTACTTGTTTTGCTATGAGAAAGTGTATCATTTACGCACGCTTTAGTTTATTTGCTGTGCATTCAGTATTTTTGATGTGATTGTAGAATTTTAAATTGCTTTTAAGGAAAAAAAAAAAAAAAAAAAAGGTTAGATATTTTTGATTCCAGAAAGTAAACAAACCTAACCTAACCTTACCTTATTAAACCTAACTTTTACGCATTAATTTGCTGTGCATTCAGTATTTTTGATAATTGTAGAATTTTTGTACGTAAAACTTTTTTTTTGTCTTGTATTAGAGAAAAAAAAAAAGTAATGTTTTCGTATTATCTACAGTACTAATCCCGCTAAACATTGTAATGTTAGCCTTTCCTGCCCGATTACAAAAAAAAGGTTCATATTAGAATATTTGGTTCCAAAAAGTTAGGTTTAATATGGTTAGGTTAAAGAAAAAAAAAACCATTTGACCTAGTCCTATCCTAAGGAAAGTTTGGGTTTGTCAGGCTAGAATTACTGGTAAAACAGAAGTGGGTTTAATAATTCTAGATTGCAAAAAGTGCTCAAGTATGTTTTTGCGAAATTAAAATTGATTGCTGATTTACAAAACGACAGCTAAGAAACAGGTAAGGTATGATGACTGATTACAAAAATGTTTATTTTGGAATGTTAGGTTCCAGGCAGTTAGGTTTAATTAGGTTAGGTTAGGTTAGGTTAGGTTAGGTTAGGTTAGGTTAGGTTAGGTTAGGTTAGGTTTTTAGTTAGGTTAGGTTAGGTTAGGTTAGGTTGGGGTGGCAATGTCGGACCTCCTCGCGTGCTCGGGCGTTACAACTTCCTACTATCCGAGGCATTGGCCCATGGGGTAGGAAAGTGTAGCGTCTGGCCTGGTGCATCCTGGGCAACGACGGCTAGTAAATTCATTAGGTGGATTTGCTAGCCGGCGGCCAATCCGACGGGGGGGAGGGGTGTTGGCTTGGGGGGAGCCCAAAGGCAGAGGGCCACCGGGTGAACCCTGCAGCCAACGGGCCTTCGGGCCCACAATAGAGGGCGGCGTCCGGCCTTCGGGCCGACGCCCTTTGGACGGAGTGAGCCCTGAGCGAAGTACCTGTCCTTTAGGGTCAGGGAAAAGCGAGGGTGAGCCCATCGGGCGGAGGGCGTTTAGCCAGTGATGCTGGGGCGGTGCAGCCCTTTTTAGGGCTGTGATCGCCGAA
Source organism: Choristoneura fumiferana (assembly GCF_025370935.1). NCBI lineage: Eukaryota > Metazoa > Arthropoda > Insecta > Lepidoptera > Tortricidae > Choristoneura > Choristoneura fumiferana. The sequence continues at coordinate 19,513 of NC_133473.1, read as the reverse complement.
CGTGACGACAGACTTCTTCGACGTGATGGGGCGGGGGGGTTGGTTTGGGCGAGGGGAGCCA
>NC_133473.1:3151-13342 GCF_025370935.1 Choristoneura fumiferana | reverse complement strand
TATGCATAATTAGGAGACCGCATTCTGTGAATAGTTTTGAATTCAGAAAAGCTTGCAAATTATGATTCTGAATGTTGCCAGGAGATCCATTTTTTTATACCCCATCCCTTAAAACATCATGTAAATGGACTGAAAAAATTGCTTTTGGAACATTTTATTTTAATACCTAATTTCGTGATAATATTCATTTTTTACAAGCTTTTATACATATACTGAGTCAGTTGATAACTTTTGTTTTTAATAATAATAAAAAAGTATTTCATTAAGTAATAATTTTATTTTAAATACAAGCTTTTTTGCTGACTGTACTTTTTGTTGATTGTTCTTTTATCATCATCTAAACTACATTTCCGTGCGTCTACATTAGGATGACCCGTAAAAGTAACAAAATTTGGAGTTGAATTAAATCATACAATAAGACTCCAAAAATCAATTTTAATTTGATTGCTTAGTAGCGACATCTCTTGTCCGGGTGAGCGACTAGTTCCGATGGGGTGCTGAAAGTTTCTCGATGAAGGCTACAGCATAGATGTCGCTAGTGTCGCTGCTTAAGTGACTAAATAGGAAACAAACAAGCTGAGATATGTGGTGCATAGAAGAAATTCGTGTCTGTATCACTGTCCAGCGGTGGTGTAGCGGCATAGCACGGAATGCACGGAGTCTTATTTTTCTAGTTTTTCTGTGCATCCATATTTCAGTTTGTATTTCCGGTATAATTTCGAGTTGTCCATTTTCCATTTGCACTAAATGACAGTAAATCACGGAATTAATGCAAGGCCACGTAAGAACTGCGGATGCGGCTAACCACGCGGTTTTAGCGCACCGTCTTGTTTGTCAAACGATACTTTGGACAGGGACGGCACGGTAAAACCACGCGCTTAACCGCATTGTGCGTACTTGCACTTATTATGTAACTAGCTTTTGCCCGCGGCTTCGCCCGCGTGGAATTCGGTTATCGCGCGCTGTTCCCTCGGGAACTGTGCATTTTTCCGGGATAAAAAGTAGCCTCTGTCACTCTATGGCCCAGAAATCTCTATGCCAAAAATCACGTCGATCTATCGCTCCGTTTCGACGTGAAAGACGGACAAACATACAAACATACACACTTTCGCATTTATAATATTAGTATGGATACCGTGTGTATACCCATGCGAATTTTACATAAAAATCGAGATTTTACAATCAAAGTGGAAAACTGTATACCGCACACGGCAGCGGGGTGCGGTGGCAGAGTGGTAATGATAAAAATTTCATTTCAATTCATTTCATTTCACTGCCACAGTAAGGTAGGTACTATTCTGTAACGTTACAATATATAATTAGGTATGTTACGTATGTAACCTCTTGTAATTTAAGCAGGCCCTATCGCCACAAATACACACATAGTACATTTTTAAAAAGCACCTACGTAACCGGCATCACTGTGAGCGCAAAAAGTTTTATACTAGTACACTAAGAACTAAATTTTATGCGACATTTATGTAATTCAGTCTCTGTTATTTCCGACCAAACAAACAGAGATGGCAACACAAATGTCTGTCAAATTAAATTTATGAGTGGTGAAACAGGACCTAAATGTTTGTTTAATTGTTCTCATCGTTTTGTGAACTACCAAATTAAAATAATTAGTAGACATAATTTATACTATATATTATAATATAGGTACTGTACAGTACATTAAGATAAAGTTAGATAAATGACTTGTCACACAATATTAGTATTCTAAACATCTCAGTTATTGCCGGTTCAGTCTTCAATCAGAGTAAAAAGCTCTTTTTTAGGCTTTATGTTATTTCTGCAGTATCTTTATTGTTATCTGTAGTCATTTTTGTTCTTTAACTGGCCTGGTGTCTCATCTTTGGAAGTTTTTCGCTTCAAGCTTATCACTTTGTTAGAATATTCTCCTTCACCAGTATGGTGTTCGCTGGTGGATGTTTTTCTCTTCTTTGTTTTAGTTATAACAAAATCTAAATCTGACGAATCATCATCAAAGCCAGCATACATGGGCACAGAGCGGCCACTCCTTGTTGACCTTATGGGTTGAATTCGTGTTGTTTCCTCTATATCTGGATTGGTGGGGGCCATACAGTAAAATTAGCAGACAATCTAGCTTGACGATAATTGTTGATAGACATCATTTTAATATAGACAGCAAGAGCTCTTGCTTTCTCTGCGGTGTAATGTTATTTGGTAACACACTCCAAGGCATTCTTCTGTCCTTGACATTTTATATCTCCCATTTGTTTCCTGGATGATGCTTCACATTCAGGAATCTCCTCCTTGTACATAAAAAAAAGTAGTTTACTTATAATAGGTATATTATTTTTGGTTTCATGACCATGACATATTTAGGTTAACTGTAAGAGAATTCCAGACTAAATGAAGTAGGTAGGAGTAATGTAATGAAAGTACTAAGAGGGAGAAGCAGTGAGCATACCTTTGCGCGCGAGAGTTCATCCTCTTTAGCAGTTGACTTAGAATTATTGAAAGCCTTTATTAAATCACTCATTTCTTCTTTAGTCAGATTTTCATCTTCTAATCCAAATTCTGAAATATAAGGATTTCTAGTCAGTTAATGAACTAGTATGATGAACTTTACATCCAATATAATGTAATAATTAGTAGGGGAAAGTGTTGTACAGCCGAAGACACTATCTATCCAGCCACATTCTCAAATATAATATATGCTAACCTAGGCCTTGACTGTAATTATTGTTTACTATACAGGTACAACCCCTAGTATGTACTTAAAGACCTACCTTTAATACCTTTAATTGCCCAAATTTAATTTGCCCCAATTTCACTTGCCAATAAAATATATATAACCATACTGTTTCAGGATTTTTTTAAATGTCATCATGAAATATTATAGAATGCAGTAGGTTAGGTTAGGTTAATTTAATATCAACTGAAGAAAATACTATTTCAGAAATAAATTACTTCATGGCAAATAAAAATTATGCAAAACAATACATTATGGCATATGAAATTTGGGCAAACAATAGAGAACCATGTAAAGACAATGAAACACTTACATTTAAATAAAATATTTGTTTGGTTACAGAAGGTTGCAGAAGAAAAATTTATATTTCTATAATATAAGATAGTGTCTGACCAAAACCAGCAACCAGTATTTTTGCAAGATTCACTAATTTTTCTTGCAAGTTTATGATATTTTTAGTATTTTCTCCCTTCATCAGTCATGTATTGAAAGAGTTAGCTATAGCTAACATATGCATATCTATAAACATTTACAATCTCACTAATATAATAAATGCGAAAGTTTGTAAATGTGTTTGTTTGTTTGTTACTTCATCACGTCTAAAGATTTTAGATGAAATTTTGTATACAGATAGTTTGTGTCTCAGGCAAGGACATAGGATAGTTTTATCCCGGAAAATTGCATACTTCCGCGGGATAGTGAAAACCGAATTCTACGCGGAATCGCGGGTAACGGCTAGTACATTATAATATGTATAAATCTTTATGAAGTAATAAAGTGCTAAGGAAAAATAACTCTACTTTTTTGGGCAGTCATGTAATAAATTGCCTCAATAAGTTTCCCTAATGCACTAAATACACGAATAACAAATTTAATGGCTGAATTACTAGAGCTGATGAAATATGTTTTTTTTTAAATAAATCAATCTATCTGCATTTAATTACCGGTAAGTTGATTCTTCATATTCTTTATTTCTGAATCGCAGCTATCGTCTGATAATGGCGCTTCCATGTTTATTTTTTTCTGTTTCACGGCTCTTAGTTATTCAAATAAATCAATTGCTTCAATTGTAATCAAATCTGATATTCAATAAACGCATGAAATACACATTGTGTACGATCGAAAAACAACATTGACGGTATTCACAGAAAAAAACACCAACACCACATAAAAAAACTTATAAACTGTCACTCACTGTCATGGCTCAGCTCATGTCAACGTCACGTCACGAAAACATAAACCTTTTTTAGCTTAGATAAGAGCTTTTGGCCAGGGAACAATGTCATACAGTGTCACCGGTGCAAGCTAACACCGTTAGAACGAGCAAAAATAGTCTTCTTGGTCTCACTCTAACATATTATACATTACACGATACGATACAATGTAATATAATATCACATTGTATCGTAACATATTATATCGATGGTGGAAGTCTCAATTGGCGTAAGGGACAAAATACCGAAAATCACTTTTAAACATAGAAAATTAGAGTTTTTTTTTCTCTGTCGATTGGTAGTATTCAAGTTACGATACGGCCCTTACTTTTGCTGTTATCAACATTTATTATTTTAAAATAAAATAGCTTAAGGGACATGATATAAAATATTTGAGCTGAAAAATGGCGTAAATGTATTATTTTTTTAATATTTGGGTCGTAAGGGGCTGTGGCAGTCTCATATGTCCTTTACGACTCGGCTCATGCCGTTAAAAAAAAACCCAACAAATATAATATAAGGGCGTATGGGTCAATTATTGTTTCATTGCCCTTTACACCCCAACATTTTATAACGACTAAGATAAAAAAACAAGAAGTTGTTGGGCGTAACCTTACCGCCTGTACCTATTTCTTGTACCTAACATCAAAATACTAACGCGTCTACCTACCTTCCATGCGCCGAGCGTTTGCGCATTGCACATTCGGTCAGTCGTGCCAGACACGTCAAACACGGAGGACGTATTTGATTGCCTACGTTTGTTCTTTGTCAACGCGCGTATTTTTTTATAAGATGCCAAAAGAAAAACAAAAGAAAAGAAGATTAAGTTGATGGATCCCCTAATGGCTTGACGTCGAGCTAACATTTCCGAAATGGAATTTCAGTCAAGGATGTTGAGGTAAATTTCTTTTAGCTACTTTGTTTATTTTAAGCTATCCTGACAGCTGTCTGACAGATCTTAATAAAGGAAGCCTGTGCCCAGCAGTGGGACGTATATAGGCCGAGATGATGATGCATATATAATAATAATTGGCCTGTATAATTAATTATGTATGTTGAGAGTTAAAAATGGTATAATCGGAACGTCGTAAGGGACATTAAAAAACAGCAATTTATAAAATAAGAAATACTTTTATGGGCGTAAGGGACATCAAAAGCTAAAACTAGAGTAAATTGTTGGTCGTAAGGGACAGTAACAAACAGACATTTTAAAAATTGAGGTTACTTTATGGGTGTAAGGGGCACTTAAAGTAAAATACCTTGCTTGCTTCTTTTAGTTAATTAAAATACATTGTTAATGTTAGGTCGTAGGAGGCATCAAAACAGATGGTTTTTAAAACTTGTAGTGATTGAAACAACAACTCAAGCAAGCATACTCCCAAATGTGCAAGAAATAGTGCAAGCAAGCATGCAAGAAAGCATGCAAGCAAGCATGCAAGCAAGCAAGCAAGCAAGCAAGCATGTAAGCAACCACCTAAGCAAGCTTGCAAGTGAGCATGTAATTTTGTCAATCAACTCAACAAACATGCAATTTTATCGGCCTGGGTTAGATGAACATCGCGGGCTACCCCGATCCCGCGATGACCGGTCTATGGTATCTCCTCCAGCGCTCATGAAGCGGGCTGGCGTCCCACTCCCTCACAGCTGCAAGCAGTGTGTTGGAGGAAGCATAAATAGTGCAAGCATGCATGCAAGCAAGCGTGAAGCCAGAAGGCAAGCACGCATGCAAACAACAAATCAAGCAAGAATACTCCCAAATGTGCAACAAATAGTACAAGCAAGCATGCAATCAAACATGCAAGCAAGCATGCAAGCAAGCAAGCAAGCATGTAAGCAATAATGCAAGCAAGCAGCGTTAGTACGCCAGTGGTGGTAGTGAAAAATCAGTTCATCATCATCGTCATCAACAACATCATCAGTTCGTTTATCGCTATCCTGCCGGAACTATGCTATTTTCCGGGATAAACACATATTTACTTGGCGATTTTAAACAGCTGCAATATCTTCCTTGTCAGGACCAAACCACTGGATTGAGCTTCACAATCCCAAAATTCTGTCCACGGAACGTCATTTCTACTCAAGAATGGTACGTGAAGCAGTTGAAATAAAAAAGCATAAAAATGTCAACCGGGACAATGGATATAAGCTTTCATCTTCGTGGAATCCTGTTATTAATAAGTGTCGACGTCGGGATGAGTGTTGTGAGTCGGTGTGATGGGGTGACAAATAAAAATCACCAAGTGCGGGTTGCGGGGGGTGCGGGCGGGGAGTTCTTCGAACTACCCGCACTTGATCACTAGTAGTGCCGGCACTCGTATCACGAACTACCCGCACTTGGTCACTTTTATTAGTCACCCTATCACACCGACACACAACACTAACAACGTCCGATCGTCCCTCCGAACATTCATCCCGACGCCGACACTTATTAATAACAGGATTCCACGAAGATGAAAGCTTATACCCATCGTCCCGGTTGAAATTCTTATGCTTTTTTATTTCAACCGCGACACGTACCATTCTTGAGTAAAAATGACGTTCCGTGGACAGAATTTTGGGATTGTGAAGCTCAATCCAGTGGTTTGGCCCTGACTCCAACAAATGCTCGGCTATGGCTGACTTGTTTACCTGGCGATTTTTAACAGCTGCAATGTGTTCCTTGACCCTCTCAGCTATTGTTCTTTTCGTCTGTCCGATATAGGAACTACCACAACTACAATCAACCTATAAACACCCGGTGTTTGGAAGGGAACGACATCCTTGGATGTCCTAATATGCCTCGCAAAAAACTAAAACTAAAACTAAAACTTAAGAAAATGTTACAAATTACATATTTTTTAAGGGGACGTGCAAAAAAATACGGCTTTTGCGCGTTATTTTAAATAATTAAAGTGGTTCTTTGAGTTAATTCACTATTTTTTTTAATTTTATTACTGGAACTTACGTCCAAATATGTAGCAAATAAAATATATGATGTCCTATAAGACCAAAAATCGGTTACTACATTATTTATTTATTTACGGTTTATGAGTGTAAGGGGCTATAACACCCGTATGTCAAGGGCGTAAGGGACAGCAATTTTCTTATTAAGCTTTTTACGAAAATGTCTATAGTTTCACGTTGAAAGCAAGAAAATTCAAGATTTTACGTAATTATAACGTCCTGCTAAGTTAAACATTAACAATGCTGTGAGGGTTTGAAAATTACCAAAAACTTCTTTTCGCTCTCCTGAAAAGTAGCATTTTGTCCCTTACGTCAATTGAGACTTCCACCATCGATATGTTTTATCGTAGTCTATAGTAGAGTTTTACATTTTTCCTTGTTTTTTCACCTTTCTTGTAGACATGGGTAATCTCAACTCCGCGAAGTGATCTGACTCACTAGATCCAGCTCCGGTGTCGGTACCGAATCCGCTTATTGAATCCGACTCCTTTATTGACTCCGGGTCTTTCGAGCGATTATTAATTTATCTATGGCCGATCCGCTCCGGCTCGGTTCGGTCGGTCGGTGTCGGTACGGTACTGCGGTGCCCCACCCGCTGACTGAACTGAAGTACAGTACAGATTCGTGAGAGAGAGAAAGATTTGTTCGTTAGTCCAAGTCCGAGTACCGAACCGAACCGACCAACCAAACATAGATAAACAAGTCCAAGATCCGATCCGCAGGGCTACTACGAACCGAACCGAACCGAACCGACCAACCAAACATAGATAATAAGATCCAAGTTCAAGATCCGATCCGCAGGGCTACTACGAAACTCCAAAATCAAAGTTCGTGTCGTGCGGTCCCTCTGACACTTATACTATTTAATACGAGAGCGAGAGGGACGGTACGATACGAACTTCGAGTTTCGTAGTAGCCCTGCCGATCCGATCCGAGCCGAGCGAGAGCGAAAGCAGGCGGACGGAGCGAGTCAGTGTGAGTGAGCGTGACGGCGATCACGAGCGAGGCGAGCCGCTCGATCCAGTCGGAGTTAGTAACTCCGGAGTCAATAAGATTTGAAAGGAGTCATTAAGGGATTCGGATCCGCTTGAGGATCTGACTCTTTTTGAATCTTCAGATCCGGATTTACCCACCTCTACTTTCTTGTTCAATTTTATTTCATTCGTTTCATTCATCTCATCATTCGCATTCAATCATTCAGTCAGTCAGTCAAATCCAATCAGTCTCTCGTTGTACATGCGTTGTACTTTTTGGTGGTGATGGAGTTATTGTTTATTTTTATATTTACTGAAACATTGCATTTTTACTTTGAAACTAAATCCAGTATAAAACGTCGGCTATAAGTATTTCAAAATATCGCATTACATATATAAGTGACACACGAAACGAAACGGAAAGTGCTGGGCAATATGATTATATCCATGAGTGGAACGGCTATTACCAGTGACCCTGGTTTTTATTGCTGCTATTTTGTAACACTAGAAAAAGTTCTAGATAGTTAACGAACCAGTAATACAACACGTCAATGGGATTATAGTAACGTGCATTTTTAATTACGTGGACTAACAATGGAAGAGGAATTACGATGCTTCGTCTGTAAGGAATTTTACAGAGAGCCAGTGCTACTGCCATGCGGACATGCCCTTTGTCGCGTGTGTGCGGTTGGCCTGCAGAGCCCGGTGCACGAAGCCGATGGCGCCGCGGCCACGGACTACCAGGAGGCGGACAAGGCTTCGGTGTCCAGCGAAACGGACAGCGGCGTGGTTTGCGGCTCGCGGCCTAACAGCTATGCTGGCACACCTGCCGCTACCGCATATCACAACGCAGCTTTCAGTTTGACATGCCCTGTATGCACCAAGCAAGTGTACTTAGACGACAATGGAGCAGAGGGCCTGCCACCGTTCCGCGTTATGCGGACTATTGTTGAACGCTTTGGAGGCGTTACTGGCGCACCACCCGCCGAAGAAGCTTGTCAGATGTGTGAAGGTGAGAGGCGAGCAGCCATAGTGAGGTGCGAGCAATGCTCAGTGCGTTACTGTGCGGGTTGCAGAGATGCTTGGCATCCTATCCGTGGGCCTCTTGCGCAGCATGAACTAAGGACCCTTGGCACAACATGCACTGACCATGGATCCCCGCCTGTCCTGTACTGTAATACTTGCCTAGTCCCTATATGCCAGCGATGTGTAAATGAAAGGCATTCTTCACATGTTACACAACCTTTATCAAGCGCAGCTCGTGCACATAAGGTATGTAATGTTCCACTTAATGATTTTAAGAGTCAAATAATCAGCATGATGCATCTGAAGTATCTGGACAGTTATTAAGTACAAATGACTATTGTTTCAGACTGAACTATCACAATCACTACAGCAACTATCTGAACAAGCCAAAGCCATGACAGAATATATTCAAGTAGTAAAAGGAACTGGTGAACAAATGAATGTAAGTATAACAATGTTGACATTCCAAGTGGTGTTATCTTGTACTTCCCGAAGTTCTCAATCCACATTGGGGCTGCATTGGAAACTACGGCCCTAAACCTCTCATTTTGAGAGGAGACCGGTGCCCTGTAATGGAATTACTACATTAGTGTCTCACTTTTTTATATCTGTTTACTGTTTATGTGTACTAGCTTTTGCCCGCAGCTTTTGCTCCCTAGGGAACTGCATTTTTCTGGGGTAAAAAGTAGCCTATGTCAGTCTCTGGCCCATAAACTATGTCTATGCCAGAAATCTCGTCAATCCATTGCTCCTTTTTAGGGTTCCGGAGCCAAAATGGCAAAACCGGAACCCTTATAGTTTCGCCATGTCTGTCTGTGCTATCAATGCTAGAAAGCTGTAATTTTGCACGAATATATATGTAAACTATGCCGACGAAATGGTACAATAAAAAATTCAAAAACAATTTTTTTTAGAGTACCTCCTGTTTGAACTACGACATTTGAATATTGAAATAATTAGCAAAACCGAATTAGGCAAGATATAGGTTTCACTTACAGTTTGTTCTGGCTCTATTCCTCAGTCCTAGGGACACATTTGAGACACACAGCACAGCACTTTCACAGTTTTTTATAAATAATTTAAAAGAGTGTGCGCTGGCTGGCATACATTTTGAGCTGTCAAATTTGCGTGCCTCTTGGTGGCGCCGCCGCGCGGGGAGAAAGCGGAAAGTTCATTCAGCCAGTATGTTTTTGAAATGTGCAGGAGGTTTTAATGCACATATTACTAACTAGCTTAAGCCCGCGACTTCGTCTGCGCGGATCTAGGTTATCGCGCGGTGGCGCCCTCTACCGGAATAAAAGGTATCCTATGT
>NC_133473.1:0-3128 GCF_025370935.1 Choristoneura fumiferana | reverse complement strand
GGGACTAATAGCGGAACAAGAACAGGCGATGGGGATTATCCAAAAAATGAAAATAAATTTTAAGAACACAGGAAAAGCGAGATTGACAAGAGGATATGTCAAAGCGAGAAAAGAAACTTTAGAGGAATATTGGAAGAATTTTTGTGGAGACAAATCGAGAAATAATAAAAACAGTAAATAAAGAAGACATGGAACATCATTCATATTTCATCAACGATTATTATTCGACATACGAAGAATTTTACATTGATTTAAAAGCGGAGATGACAGACATATTAGAAGACACTTCACAAATTTCAAACCAAATGAATCAGAGCCAACACCCGAGTAAAAGCGAAGAAATTAAACTACCGAAAATAACCATTCCACAATTCACCGGCAACTATCAAGATTGGACGTCATTCCATGATTTATTCATATCACTCATCCACAATAACATCAATTTAGGAAATGTTCAGAAACTGCATTATCTGAAGAGTTGTCTGTCAGGTGAACCAGAGCATCTACTGAAACACTTACCGGTCACTGATAGTAACTACAACTTAGCATGGAGTATGTTAAAAAGCAGATATGACAACAAACGCATCATTGTTAATTCGATCTTGAGCAGATTAATCAACCAGAGAAAAATAAACACAGGAACTGCCAAGTCGATTCGAGAGCTGCTAGATACCACCATAGAATGCCTGAACAAACTGAAAGCAGAAGGAGTCAACACTGAATCATGGGATACCATCATCATTCATCTTATAGTTTCCAAACTTGACACCGAAACTCATAAAGCGTGGGAAGAAGAAGTGAGCGACATGAACATTAACGAGTTACCATCAATGTCCAAGTTTTCAAAATTCCTAGAAAAACGATTTCGAGTTTTAGAGATGATACAACCAATTCAGAGTACAAACCAAAACGCTAAAACGAACGTCCAGAGTGAGCATTATCATGAAATCGAAATTACATCATTATTTGTAGACACAGAGATCCATAAGTGCGCATATTGCAACCAAGACCACCGCATATTTCAATGCAGAGAATTTCAACAACTTATACTTGAGGAGAAGATAGACGTTGTACAGAGCAAGAGACTGTGCTTTAACTGTCTTATACCTGGCCACCCAGCAAGGTATTGTATAAACAAATCATCCTGTCACATCTGTGGAAAAAGACACCATACACTGTTGCATAGAGGTTACACATACAGCCATTCCCATGAGAGAGAAAAACTTAAGAGAACAAGAGAGATAGAACATGAGAAACAAATCAGAGAAGCAAAACATGAGAGACAAAACAGAGAAATAAAACATGAGAAACAAAACAGAGAGATAAAACAACAGAAACAGAGCAGAGAGATAAACCAAGAGATTGATAACAATGAAAAATACCAACCAGAAACAAAAAACGAGCAAGTAGGAAGAGAGATAAATAATCACGAAGAGAAAGGAGTAGATGAGTTACATGATAAAACAATGACAAAGTATAAAGAATACTACATAAAGAAGATAGAGATGAAGCACAACACAAGAATAGAAAATCAGAAACAATCAACACCAAATTTTAATTCAGGAGAATCCAGACTACAAAATTTGAATTCAATAGCGAAAAGTTCACGACAAAGCCAAACAGAAGAAAATAATTATAAAACGCACAAACAAAAGTTTAATTAGAGTAAGCCAAACGAGACGAGAATAAAGAGAAACTTACCTTAACCGAGGGATAAGTAACTGCATAGAGAAACCTAAATAGATCCAAAAATTACTTATCTTTCCTAAACCTAGCGTAGACAATGAAATCCTGAAATCACGTCGTGTTTATACAAGAAAACTAAAGACAAAGATGCATTCAAAATTTAGAAGAAAAAGCAATAGAATGATTTGACTATGATACAAAAGAACAAACAAAAAAATACAGTCCACTGAAAGAAGAATCGAGCTATATGAAAAAAAATATGTACTTTATCAGTCAGTAACGTGTTTGGACAGTTTTGGAGTTAACATAAAGTACAGTCGTCACAAATTTACAGTAAAATGACCTTCAGTCATTTTAGGCGGGAGTATGTTTTGGACGATAGTTACTTTATTGACCGATAGGTGCCGCTGTACTTAAAAATAACCTAGATAACGTTTGACTGACTGTTAAACCATAACATAGTTGAATGATTGAGGATTAAACGAATTGGCATAGCAACGGTGTTTGATGTAAACACGCTTTCTGTCGACTGACATTGTAAAAGTATCTATACATTTTGCACTAATTTTATAGGAAAAATGTGACTAATGACATGACAATTATACCGTCAGTAAAGTGCGGCGCGTCAAGGTCGAGATCATCCGGATCGTCGCAGAGGCGGGGGTCGCCGGAGTCGAAGTGGTCGGGGTCGGGGTCGGGGTCGTCGGGCGCCGAGTCGGTGTCGAAGGGCGGCGGCGCGGGCAGCGTCGCGCGCCGCGCCGGCGGCGACGGCAGCGACGGCAGCGACGGCGGCGACTGCTCCGACGAGTCGGGCCGCTCCGAGCCGGCCACCTCCGAGATGCCGGGCAGCCCGCCGCCGCCGCACCAGTCCGAGCAGTCCCAGTGGTAGCCGCCCACCAGCGCGCCCGCGCCGTCCCCGCCCCGCCGCGCCCGCCACCGGCCCGGCGCGCGCCGCGCCAGCACCGGCGACGTCGCGCGGAGACGGTTCTTACAGCTCTTCAGATCTGAAACGTGTAAGCGGTCGATGCGGTGACGGGACTCGAGATCGACCGGGAAAGAAGATCTGCGAGGTCGCTCGCTCACGCTCACCGTTGTAGATTTTGTTGTCGACGAAGGAGTGCAGGTGCATCTGCTCGGACCAGGGTTTGCGGTCGGCGGCCGGGTCCAGGTTGAGGTTGCGGCGGATGTCGGGCGGCAGGCCCTCCAGCTCGTCGCCGGCCGAGCCGTACGAGCGCAGCGTGTCTAGGTTGTTAAGCGCAGGCGCGCCGCCCCCCGCGCCCCCGCGCCGCCGCACGACGCCGGCCGCGCGCGCGCCGTCAGGTTGGACAGCTTGGCGCCCTTGGGCGGCGCGCACACGCTGTTGAGCGGCGCGCCGCGGCCGCGCGAGCGCCCCTTGCGCCGCAGCAGCGCCAGCGGCAGCAGCGCCGCCAGCAGCAGCAGCA
>NC_133472.1:45658818-45721002 GCF_025370935.1 Choristoneura fumiferana | reverse complement strand
TGTAAACTGTGAGTTTATGCCCACTAGCACGTTTGCTAACCGACCGTCGACGTCGCGTGCCATGTATGCGCATGACATTCCGTTCCAGACACGTTCTTATTACGCTCATGGCATAATACGGTATAGTGGGTAGAGCCTTCATAATTTGACAAAACGAGTAGGTACCGAAAGAGTTTTTTTTTTAATATGTTTCGGACCCGCCTACGTTACCGGCCTGGAGAATACTGACATGGAAATACCGACCCTGTTTTGGTATACACGTATACGCACATTGCAACCCATGCCACTAAATAAGCCATCAACGCGATGATCGATCTAGACCTGATAAATACCGACGAGATAATTACCGGCATGTCAAAACCGGCCCTGTTTTTTGTGTACACCGAAGATTAATAAATGGACTCTAGAGCTGGCGGTTATCTCGCACAAAGAATAGGGATAGCTATTTAGGCAGTTGTCTCACCGCCGGCGAGGAAACGATTGGCTATCGACTATTTTCTCGCTCAAGAAACGAACAAAAGATATAAGATCCTGTGTGAGTAAGAGACATATATATTAATAGTTGATCGCTGGCGGTTCACACTGCCGGCGAGAACTCGCTTTTCATCTTTTGTCGCAGCGACAAGAGCTATAAAACTCGCTCAGCGCTGTTAGCTTGGCGGCCGCCCGGCTCGAGCGAGTGGAGCGAGTAATCGCCCGTCGTGCTCGAACACTCGCTTTTCACTGCTCGCCCACTCGTTTCTAGTTACTCGCTCTGCTCGCTTCTCGCTCATCGTCGGCGGTGGGACAAGTGCCTCAAAGAGGTAATGCGGCCTGCGTTTAGGGCTCCATGCCAGTGACGTCTCTATTAAGTTAGTTAATAATTGAGTTTTAAGCTATATTTGTGATAAGTGCAATAAATTGTAACGATATAAATGTAGTAGGAAATAAATTAATTTGGTTCTGGCGCTTCGTCGGCCACTGCCGGGGCACGCTCGCTACGCTCGCTCGGCTCGTGCATTGTGGCTGCAATTGTATTGGTCGCAAAAACAGGCCGGGATTAGGTCGGGAATGTTAGGGCGGTATTTATTTATACCGGGTGATATTTCGTGACCTGAATCTCGTGACTGCGCTGTTATTTCAAAGCCATTTAAGCTTCATGTCTGAAGTGCACACCAAAAACTTTTCTCCCCTGAAGAGTGACAGATATTTTATTTATTACAGAAAAGCTAGCGATTTCACAGGGAACTGAAAAGCGTCGTTTATTCCTGTTATAGAATGTCCATTTTTATCTGTCTATTTCGACATCTCGCCTTGTTAGACTCTAGTTTGTCCGACCCGCTACCAATAACAGAAATCGAGTTCCATTTCCATACAAAAGTATCAAATGATAAATGACAACCCTAAAGTTTCTCGCCGCTGGAATCAATTAACACCGATCCACCAAATTTGAACCTTAAGCCGCATGAGATAAGGACGCCGCCGCGTGCATTGTGCGCCGGCACAATCAGGGCTGTCGAAAGCAGATCGAGGCGAAAATAACGAGATAAAACATTTCAGAGCCGCAAAGAAATGACAAACTATGACAAAGTACTCGGTATGAAAAAACGGGACGATGAAACAATAAGTTTTTTCTCGTCAAACAGGACGAGGGTAAACTGTGCGGGATTATAATGTATTGAACAGGTTGTTACGAGCATTTTGTTTAAGCCTTCGCATAAAATGTACTTGGCATATGAAGGTTAGAACTGTGACCTCACAGCGATAGGAGCCACCAGCCAGCTAGATTAGGTTAGAACTGCGACCCACTCAGAACTTACACCCTTACTCACACCACACAAGGTCTTAGTCTAAATAAGATTATGTGATTATGATTAATTATGTCAAACGATACTATGCAATGCGATACGAGATTATGCCATAACCTAACCAACCAAAATTTGGAAACCACCGACTTTGTCACGACAAGTTCAATATCTCAAAAACGGCTGAACCGTTTTTATGAAACATGTCGTAAGAACCATCGCTAAAAAACCGCATTCAAATCAGTCCACCCGTTTTAAAAGCTACGGTGCCATAGACAGACATACAGACACAGACACACATAGCGGTCAAACTGATAACACCCCTCTTTTAGCAGCGTTTCCACCAATAATGTGCGAGGATGTGTCGCGAGGGATATCTTTTACACTGACCAATAGGAACGCTTCATTTACCTTGCCTCGCTCCGCTCAGCTGTTTCCACCAGAGATGTGCTGCGCGAGGATGTGTAAATGAAGCGTTTCTATTGGTTAATGAAAAACACATCCCTATCAACACATCCTCACACATTTATTGGTGGAAACGCTGCTTTATGGCTTCTTATTTTTAACCCCCGACGCAAAAAGAGGGGTGTTATAAGTTTGACTGCTATGTGTGTCTGTCTGTCTGTTTGTCTGTCTGTGTGTATGTCTGTGGTACCGTAGCTCTTAAACGGGTGGACCGATTTGAATGCAGTTTTTTTATTTGAAATCTGGTTATCTAGTGATGGTTCTTAGACATTTTATATGTAGCCTGTATTAATGTCCCACTGCTGGGCAAAGGCCTCCCCTTTCATCCGCTACTCCTCCCTATCATGAGCATGCACCTGCCAGTCGTGCTGAAAAGCGCTCAGGTCGTCTCGCCATCTCCTCTTGGGTCTGCCTCTGCTCCTTTGGCCATCCCTCGGAAAACCCATTCGGTAACGATTCGTGACCATCGGTCTTAGACATTTTTTATCAAAATCGGTTCAGACTTTTTGTTGGTTAGGTCGCAATCCAACTATTCCTAATCTCACTCAACTCCTATCAGCCGCTTCAGCATCAACAACAGACAGACAGACACTCGCAAACCTTCATTCATACGTTTCCCTTTCAATTACTTCACCTGACATCCTCCCAGCCCCCCATGTCCGATCACAACGGCCGAAACGTCCACTAGGATTAGTATAATCGCAGGATAATAAGCGAAGCTTTCTGGGTGTACACAAAGAGATTAACTCCCGCCGTCCCCAGTAGGGGTGCGCGGATGGTGCCACTCTATTGAAAAGAATCTTTAAACATGAAACTAAAATAAACCCGGACTCATGTCTTAAATTGAGTTCAGCTTGATATGTATGACAATTGACTGAACTCAATTAAATAAAAACTCCTACACTTTTAATTGCGAAGTGAGCATGCAATATTAGAAGGTAAATGATTGAATACTTTTTGTATGCATCATAAAAAAATCTCACTAACACTGTTTTTTTTTTTAATTTAATTTTTAACAATGAGGGCTATCGCGTATGAATTCGCCACTAGAGGCGCTAGTGTAGCGTGAGGTATTCTTATAGTGGTTAAAGAACTGACTACGCAGCTTGAGGACCTGGGTTTGGTTTCCGGCCGGTGCAGACATTTGTATGAATAATACGAATGTTTGTTCTCGGGTCTTGGATGTTTAATATGTATTTATCTATATAAGACAGTATGTTTATCCGTTGACCAGAGTCCATAGCACAAGCTTTGCTTAGTTTGGGACTAGGTCAATTGGTGTCAAGTGTCCCATGATATTTATTTATTCGTGTTTTACTAATAGGTTGTGCGATATGGTAGCCTCAACTAACGGAATCTGATAGGATAAATCCTGCCTCATGTCTCCCGTGGTTCACCTGATTCATATAATTCACTTTATACACTAGCGAGTCTTACTGACTGACCGTATTAGTGAATTGAAAAAGTTTTCATGCCGTTAGCATAAAGTGCAGCGTTGCTGTCTGATTCACACATAAGTTGCTGTCTGTACTTATTCGCTCGCTAAACATTTTAGCTGTAAGACAAGGAAGGAAAGATTGTATGTACTTTGTGTGTTCTACTGTTTTGCGGCTCGCTCGCGCCTGTTCGCAACCGTTTTTTTCTTTTTATCATTCACTCAACTCATCGCTCTCAATCGAGTTTGCCTTGCCATAGCGAGTAAGCTAAAAGTTGACTGACACATTTGGATCCGAGAAGTGATTGAACCCGGATTTCTAGTCCCACGGAAAAAATGTAAACAAAGTGTCGTCATTGTCAAAGTGACATTTCAGGGGATTTCAAGGTATGGGCCCACTAGAAATATTATATAAAGTTCTGTTGTTGCCATGTTTTTTTCTATTTTCGATAAAAGAGCCGTTTTTACGGGAGACAAGTCTTATTTTGACCGAGAAGTACTCGGACCGGAGTCCATCCTTTCATACAAAAATGAACGGAAAACATAACAATGAACAACTTAACTACAATAAAAATATAACAACAATGTCGACAGTAAAAAGAATAACAGAAACAAGAGTCACTGGAAAAACGATTACGAATCCGGGTTTAGTGAGCTAACCGAATGATATGGTCATTTTGAATCACTCACCCACGAGCACACCTCTAGTCCCGAGGGTTCGGGGCTTCGTAAAAAAATAGCTTGTCAGCCTCTAAGAGAACTATGCTCTCGCTAACAATGAGACTGGTGAAAAATTGCTTTGACTCCTTTGTGCATCCTGGCTCCTGTGTCGAGTTTAAAGCTCAGTTTAGTCCTGCGATGATATTTGCTTTTTTATTATTTTTAGTATACAAAAAACATAGATATAATTCTATTTGTTTTTATAAATTAAAACTTCACAATGCCTGTATAATATAAAACAAAATAAAGGTAACTAAACTACATACAAACTAAAATTATAAATAAAAAAGTTGCCCAAAATCACTGCCAGGTGGTAAGGTGCCCAGAAGGCTGTATACAAATGTTTTTTCATAATAATCATTACTTTTTTTTAAATTAAACATTGTATGTAGGTATTTTCGTTGATGACGTCATAGTTTAGCCTAGTTCCGCCACACCGATGTAATTGGGCGTTTTAAAAAAAAAGTGTACCCTTTTTTTTAAAATTTTTTTTGCATAAAATATGGTATTCCTACTCAGAATCAAGAACAATCGATTCCGATAGTTTAAAAAAATGGGCCCAAAAATATATCAGTTTTGCGACGTTTTTTTTTCATACACTCAGTATGGGTGTGACAAAACGGACTCATAAAATTTTGTATGAAAAAATGGGGGCATTTTTTTAAACGATCGGAATCGATTGCTCTTGATGCTGAGTTGGAAAAACAATATTTTAAAAAGGAAAGGTTTTGTACTGTGTGCATGTTTTTTTTAAATGCCCAAATTAAAACATAGATGATCAAGGAAGAACATAATGTGATTTTCCCACTAACGTCGATAATTCAAAGTATTACAAAAACCTACAGTTAACAAAGGGAAAAAATAAATTTAAATTACAAAAATCTTAATTTGATGTCAAATAATAATAATTAAAACTGTAAAATATAAAACAAAGTTAGAAGTGTAATAAAAACTAAAAAACTAATTAGTTTTTAAAGTAGCTGAACTAATGTTGTTCAGTTTGACGAGTATGATCTATGTTTTAATTATTTGCTCGTATTACAGGACACACCCCGTATACGTTAAACTCCAGGATAACACTCAATTCAATTCTTGAAAGTATAGCTCCATCGATACTATCGATGATTCCGCCAATGTCGAGGTTGGAAAAGACACTATCAGTTTAGTCGTTGTTCGGTAGATAGCATAACACTCAAGGATGACATTTACTGACACTGTATAAGCGTCAAAGCCTCATAGTATCATTTCAAATTGAACTTCGTGCCTAGTGTAATCCACGCTTAAGTTGTGAAGAATTCTTATCTTCGTTCTGACAGTGGCAGTGTCATCATTAAGTGTCATTATTTGACAGATTACTTCAACACAGATGGAAAATAATATAATGCTGGTGCTCAACATACGCATATAGACCAAAGTGAGCTGTACTGTTCAGTTGTTGACTTTACTCCCGGTCCCCCACTTACATCATGTACACACATTATCAAGTCAATCAGACCAGTGAGCGTGAACTCAACCACCTATTTGTGACCTAAGCCAACAGAAATAAACACTCGTGCGAAGATAAATAAAAGGATGCGACCCTGATTTCTTTCCTCGTATGGCCATTACGCAAAATAAATTCGGGCCTCTTTCGTATTCACGCGTTTCAACGCGGGTGTGAACCCGCGTCTAGAGAGTAATACTGTCATAGAGGTTGTAATAGAGCGGCAGTCACGCATCTTTCTACCGGATGAAACTAATCTAACATCTAGACGTGCGATCAACCTCTTCTAGATAAGTATATATTCATCATTATCGTCATTTGAGCCTATAGAGAGAAATAGAGAGAGAGATAAACAAACATATTCGATAAACAAAAAAAACCGACCAAGAGCGTATCGGACACGCCCAAAATAGGGTTCCGTAGCCATTACGAAAAAAATAAGTAATATTTTTCGAAGGATTTTCGTATTTTATAAATACGGAATCTTAGTTTAGTTATATTTTAATACCTTAGGCTACTATTTACTCTTAAACTACTAATAATTCTCAAGCAATCATAGCCGCTATAATTTTCCTTGTAAATTTGATATATTTACTACCATTCTGAATTTTTTCAAATTTTTCCACCCAACAGTTTAGATTTTAGAGCGGGGGAGGGACGCTCGATTTCAATGAAAATTTGCACTTTAAAGTTGAATATTTCGCAAACAGATCACTGAATAGAAAAATTGATTTAGCTTAAAAGACCTATCTAACGATACTTCACAAAATTAGAATTGGTCGAGAAAAAAAATCACCACCACTTTACGTCTATGGGAGGTACCCTAAAAAAATTTTTATTATTTTTTTTCTTGTACCACTTTGTCGGCGTGACTGATGTGTATATTCATGTCAAATTACAGCTTTCTAGTACTAACGGTCTCTGAGCTTACCCGTGGACAGACAGACGGACAGACATGGCGAAACTATAAGGGTTCGTAGTTGACTACGGAACCCTAAAAAAGAAGGAAAAAAATAAACAAAAATCGACATCGAAGTAGTGTTAAATTGGGCTCCGCTTAGAATATATTGCGGCAAGCCGCAACGCTGTTTTTCAGTGGGACCATGAACGTCCCACTGGCGGATACAGGCCTCTTCTCAGAATGAGAATTAGTAACTTAAAATAATTATTAATTACATAATGGTTGTAGTGCTTCTCAATTGCGGCTCGCCGTTTTTTGAAGAAAATCAAAAAGTAACAGGAAAACGTTTAGTATTAAATTATCTAAATAACTAGCCTGGTTGGCTGGGACTCGGTCCGCGCAGAATTCGTTTATCGCTATCCCGCGGGAACTGCAATTTTCCGGTATAAAAACAATCCCTTGTCCTTTCCCAGGACGCAAACTATCTGCATACTGAATTTCATCAAAATCCATTCAGCGGTTGAGACGTGATGAGGTAACAAACAAGTAGACTTATATTTCGCATTTCTAATGTGATATAGTGGGAATAGCGGGATATGAAGCCTCGCTAAGACATTTAATACATGAACTGAAGCAATTACTTTGCTAACCCGCGTGTGATCAAAGTAATCGTTTCAGGGGCCCTACCACGCTCTCTTAATGCGATTCAGTTTAGGCTCTAAACTGAACTGCATCGCTATTTCGTACCACGACGTTACTTTTGCGATTCAGTTCAGGCACGGTTCAGCGACAGCGATACAGACATTTTCATTCACTCACTTCAAGCGGTTTTCGTACCATGACGCTTAACTTGAGTGGGAATTGAATCGCTTCAGTGTCAAATTTAGCGATTCAGTATAAGTTACTCATTCTGTCAATTCTTTTGGATCGCTTCAACTTCAACTAATGAAATAAAACGAATTCAGTGTTTTACGGTGCAAATAACAACTTTAGTATGTGCATAGCGTGTTAGTTCAACATAGAAAAATCCGCAAGCTGTTAAAACACAGTTGTCGGCAGTTTTTCAGATGTCGAAGGAATTATTATTTTTGGCATTTTTGGAATGCGATCTCATGGAGAATACAGGGCGAAAAAAAATAGGCTCCGTAATCGCAAGGAAAACAATCCGTTTGAACTCGGGGATTAAGAGTTCATTCGAAGATATCGCCTGTCGAAAGAGCTGACTCTAGACCTCTGTGAGGAGCTAAGGCCATTGCTCAAAGAACCTGTGAGGTCTACTGACTTAGATCTAGAGACGAAGGTAAACTCATAATTATTAGCTTCATTACGCCTTACGTATATGCACATTTGTAACTTTAACTAGGTTATGCTTTGGCAAAAGTACTTATTCGAAATACTTGATTATTGTAGGTATTGACTACGCTGTCGTTATATGCTGTCGGGTCGTATCAAAGACCATAGGTGATATAGGTGCACATTCTTTGGCGCAGCAAACAGTATCATCTGTTGTTGCGCAAATAACAGCCTGTTTAAATACTCCTCAAATGAGGAGGAAGTATATTGTCTTCCCTTCTACTCTGGAAGAGAGGAATGAGACAAGAACCCTTTAAGTAAACCTATTATCTGTTAGTATGTACAGTCAACAGCAGAAGTAGTTAGGTGGACAGTTGAAGAGCCCCCGGGCGCCACATTTAGGGGGCGGCAAAATACCATAAAAATTTAATGGTTTGTGTGAAGTTAGCAAGTTCTCAGCAGTGGGACGTGTATAGGCTGGGTGGGATAGTGATGATAGAGTTTAAAGTCACGCGCGTAGATCGCCATTAGCTAAGCTCTTACCAAGTTACAGTCCCCACATGGCGCCTTGACATAAGTAAGCCAAATAATTAATTATAGTAATTATTAATTGATGACATAATGTTTAAATGTGCTCTCGACGCAAGAGACGATCTAGACTTGTCATCATCGCATCTTGTAATTTTTCTACCGTTGATAATGGAACAGAAATAAATTATAAAAGTTTTTAAGTATATTAAATAATATGTATTTACAGGTGATTCCGGGTATCCCCTCAGGAAGTACATGATGACTCCCATTACCAACGCTGCAGAGGACTCGCCTGAAAGTCACTACACTAACATTCATGTTCGCGCTAGAAACGTAGTTGAAAGGACTTTAGGAGTTCTTAAAACTCGTTTTCGGTGCATTAGTGGCCATCGAGTGTTGAATTACAGCCCAGAAGTTGCTGGCTCAATTATAAATGCTTGTGCTATATTGCACAATATTTGCAATACAGCAAATCTGCCCATTTTAGATTTGGGACCCTTGCCTCGATACCACAATCGCCGTCTGCAGCAGGCGGCTACCGAGCCGCTGCTCGAGGACGCAGTTGTCATTGATGAGACAGAAAGAAGCAACCCACAACTGCGACTCGGTACAGCCATAAGGAATCGCCTTGTTCGCCGATTATGGGAAGGGAGATAATCCTTGTGTTGCATTTCTCACGATGATATAAATAAATACCTAAACCTTAAACGATTTTTGTTAACACTTATTATGTTTAAGACCCCGCAGACTATAAATAGTAATGAGAATCCCACCAAAAACATTTCATATACACGAGAGTGTATGAGTTATTTATTATTAGAGTCAAGCCCCTAGCCAGTACCCTTAGTGTAAGTTTTCGGTTACAAAATACGTCTCGATCGCGTTCGCGTTAGAATCTCAATTTGTATGGAAACACGAACAGCGCCTCTAGCGGAACGTTTGAGATGTTGTCACTATGTATTCACTCTCACGGAATTGGCTACCTACGGGACAGGCCTCGCCTAGTGTAGGAGCCAGTGAAAAGTATTGTGTATGAAGAGCTGTTAATGTACGTTCATGAACTTGCTACCATTGTTATTGTTTTTCACTGTTGTTTTTTCTTTTGCAAGAATGTTTGTATGTTCTTTCCATGTATCAGCCCTCCTGTAAACCCTACTTTATATGCAATAAATGATTACTTACTTACTTACTTATTCATTATTAGGCAAAAACTACGTAATTGCGGAAATCTTCTTTATGAATAACCATATTATATAACAGGCGTAAGTAAAGGAGAAAATGAACACGTTTGGTTTGTTTTCATTTTTATTTCACAAATAATTAATTTACAAAAATTCAAAGTCAAAGTCAAAATATCTTTATTCAATTTAGGCTATAACAAGCACTTATGAATGTCAAAAAAAATCTACCACCGGTTCGGAAAAACCTCTGTTGAGAAAAATCCGGCAAGAAACTCAACGAGGTATATTTAGCCAGTCTGTAAGATGGAACTTTAAGCTTCCCTGTGTTTCTAGTAGCCTTTGGGTTATCGACGTTAGTGGGAAAATCACATATGTTCTTCCTTACATACATGATTATTTCAAAAACATAATGCGACGGCAGGGTTAGGATACCTGTTTCCTTAAAAGAAGATTCACGCGTCTTCAAAAATTATAAATTGCTCTAATTGCTCTCTTTGGTAAGATAAAAATTTACTCCATGTCTGCAGCAGATCCCATAAAATAAGGCCGTACGAAATAATGCTATTAAAGTAAGCAAAATACATCGACCGTGCCGTCGCCACATCGGTTAGCATCGAGTGTTATTCCTAAAAATATTGTTGATTTTACAAATTCAACAGTTTGACCATTTAACTTTATATTAGAAACTGAATTCGAGTCAATTTGTCAACGAGAATTTAGATAGATTTTTAGAGAACCTGTCAAGACAATTCAGGCTACCTTATCTTGAAATTATATGGTTATGGTAGATTTAAATTTGGCGTTGGGGGCAGTTCTGGAACTGGTAACCTAAAACAAAAAAAAACATGGTACTTACATAAAAAAACATTGACATAGCAGAACATGAGTGACCGACTTTCGTTCAGTCTTTTGAATGGCGTTTTTTTTTTACAATGAAACGACTTACGAAGGCATAATATTTTCTACATACCAAATTTTCTTCCAAAAACTTTAGCGCAGTCGTAGGTATCGAGAAACCTAATAAGTACACATTCAACATACAGACACAATTGAATTGCTTGTTTGTAATGGGAGACTCTATCAAATTGGTAACTAATCAAAAAAATGCTCCTCACCTTGCTTGCAGTAACTCCTTGACTGCTTTAATTTCATTCCTAATTTCTTGCAACCCTGCGCGCAAGGTCTCATTTTTCTCCGGAGCTATTTCAATTAAGGCCCGGCGAGCCGTCTCTTGCGACATGGGGGGCTCGCGGCATCGGCGCCTGGGTCTCTGGGGCGGCGAGCCTGTACGTTGTCGTGCTTGGATGCGGGCTCTTGGATTTTGTCTCGGACTTCGTAGGTACTCACGACATTGTGCTTCTTAACTCCTCAATGATTTTTCAGTGAGAAAAGAGACTCGTCGATTAGTGACAGCGTAAACATTTTATTTGTAATCAACACAACGGTTGCTAAGAACGCGGAATGACATAGAGTTATGGTTTTGCAAAATAAAGAGGTTTTAGTATACAAATTTGGTTGCATATAGCGGCATCCCTTTCGCGACTTAGCGTTTCAGTTTCGGACCAGAGACAATATCGGTCTTTCATTCACCTGTAAACCATTGAGACTCAGCTCTGAGAAATAAACGTCGTGGTACTAATTTCGACGATTCAGTTTAGGTGCCTAAATTGAACTGCTCTGCGTTTGGATCGTTTGTGAAAAGATCATGGTACGCCTGCAGATCATTGATACGACCTCCGCTAAGTAACGCTTCATTCAATAAATTATTTAACTGGCATGTTGCATTTATTGTAAACTATTAGACTCGGCACAGTAAAAGAACTTGGCCATTTTGTTAAATGACACAACATTTTTTTTTCTTTTCAGAATTACGTTCTTCTTACTCAGAGAATCCCGAGCACTATGGATTTTGACGAAGGAAAAAAATGACAACAGTTTTTCGCTAAAGATTTTATGAGGCCATGTCGTAACGACCCATATAAGCTGTATACAATATGTATTAGTGATGTAACGAATATTCGCATTCGCATTCGCATTCGCGAATGTTCGCATATTTTTGCATATTCGCATTCGCATTCGCAAAATTTCTGCGAATGTTTTGCGAATATGAATATCAGAAAAAAATACAATTATTAGATAATACCTCTAGATAGGTTAATAAAATCAAAATGCATTCATTTCTTATCGTAATCACATAACCAGTCTTCACTTAATCATTTGGTATTATTTATTTATTTACTTTGCGATGCGTTCATTAAACTGGGTAATTCTCGAAACAAAGTGCAAACAGAACGCACTTCGTTCGAACGAGACTGCCATAGACAATTTGGCGCCAAAACGAAAAACTGAATATCGCATTCGCATTCGCAAATGTTCAAAAAATGACATTCGTTACATCACTAGTATGTATGACAAAAAAAGCCACAAGAGTGACAAAAAAATTAGGGACACTTTTTTCTTCGTCTATTGTACTCGTGATTCTGAGTAAAGGGAATCCAGAATTATCTCATTTTGAAAAAAAAAATTTGTTTCGTCATTTGAAGTAAAAATGCCCACTTATAACGCAACTTAGTATAAAGTATAGAAATAAATAATTAAAATAAATATCACAGGGCACTTGACACCACAATCGGTTTGGGACTAGGTCGATACCTAATCCCAACCTAAACAAAGCTTGTGCTATACATACAATAGACAACGGACCATTATAAACATACTTATACCGGGTGTGGCCTGTAATACGAGCAAAAAATTAAAACATAGGTCGTCCTCATCAAACTAAACAAGATTAGTTCAGCGACTTTTAAAAATAACGGAGTCTTTGAATTTTCCCTTTTTCACACAAATTAAATACTGCTATCAATGTACGCCATCCTAGAACACAACTGACGTCGCCTGTCACGCTACAAGCATCAAGCATTTTGCTTTACATTGCTTCTTCGAATAAAGTTAAAAGGGTAATAAAAATTTAAAAAAACTAATTAGTTTTTAAAGTCGCTGAACTAATGTTGTTCAGTTTGACGAGTATGATCTATGTTTTAATTATTTGCTCATATTACAGGCCACACCCGGTATAGATAAATACATATTAAACGTCCAAGACCCGAGAACAAAATATTCGTATTATTCATACAAAGTATCTGCACCGGCCGGGGATCGAACCCACCTCAAGCTTTATAGTCAGGTTCTCTAACCACTTGGCCATCCGGTCATCAAGTAGGTATAGTTTAATCCAACCTCCTCTCGATTCTGTACAAACTACATTCAGGTTTCCAGTTGTTTTACACACATACACAGACACGTACACTCACATACATACACGCACACACACGTACACACCCACACATTTTTCTTTCTTTTGTTTTTCTTATAACCTCAACTTGTGTTATGGAGCGCTCCTGATACAAGTATAAGAATAAGAAACATTTATTTCACAACTAACATAATCAATTAGGAAGTAACAAACTATTCCAATAACTATCTAAGTACGTTTGTTATGAAAAAGGAATGATGAGGTATGATGTTTACTTAATATGAAGTCCCAACCCTTAATTTATGTAACAATGTTGCTTTAGACGAGTGGAAGGAGAAAGGGGAGGCCTTTGCCCAGCAGTGGGACACTATATAGGCTATAAAAAAAAAGTTGTTTAATATAGTGTAGTGCGAAGGCCGTTAAAAAGTCGAAAAGTCATGCATTATGTTTTAAGCAACAATAATGTGCTTATCTAATAAAATATATTCCTATTCTTATAGTTGATTAATACCTAGTCTAATAACGAGTATGAAACATGGATATTCTGGTATTGTTCCTATACGGAGGTTCGGCTCAGTGTATTTATTCATGCGTTCAGCAAAATATTTGCTCGGCGTTATCCTCTAAGTAATGTAACGCGCCAATACGTCTCGCGTTGGTCTCACATAAAAATAGAGGGAATCTCAGATTCCTGTCAAAGTTGACAAATGGCTTTGGAACCTCAGTCTTCATGCGGAGATATGTGTAGTAAATCCGTCCTCATCTTGAAAATTCGGAGCACGCGAATTCATTCGAATGCTGTCGAACGCGTCTACGAATTATTGTTATTGACATGTTTGTATTAAATTAATAGGGTACATTATTTTATTAGTGACAAAAGACAAACGGAGACAAACAGAGCGGTACAGCTTAGGGATCTTTAAACAAGAGCGTGTCGGACACGCCGAAAATAGGGTTCCGTAGCCATTACGAAAAAAATCAAGTAATATTATGTACGTTATAACACAATTAAAACACTTACTACAGTCTTAAAATCTATTACCAGAAAAAGAGCGTATCTTCACGGCACTTTTGTTGAGAAGCGCAATTTTTCGGCAATAACTCAAAAACGGTAGTATACTTATCCGATCATGTTGAAACCAATTTTCGTTGAAAGTATTTATTAAGCGTTACCTTTACATATTTTTTGGACAAGCGGTTTACAAGATAAAGGGGGGGGGGCACAATTTTCGCTACTTTGGGAGCGATTATTTCCGGAAATCTCCACTTAATCAAAAAAGTTTTTGAGAGACCTTACTATCTTTTCAAAAGAGCTGTCGAACTATGTGCCACACGTTGATGCGAGTTAAAAAAATATTTTTTTTTTTTCAATTTCTGTTACCTGTATGAAGTGCCCCCCCCTATAAATATTTATTTTTGTAATTTAACTACAAAACTAAATAGCGGCTTTGACAACACATCTGTACTCCAAATTTCATTGATATACATCTTGTAGTTTTTGAGTAAAATGCCTGTGACATACGGACGGACAGACAGACAGACAGACAGACGGACTTGACGAAACTATAAGGGTTCCGTTTTTGCCATTTTGGCTCCGGAACCCTAAAAACTATCACTATCAGTCTCTCAAAGGGCTCGCAACGCAACTGTGGCAGGTTCCTTGGGTGGTGGTGATTGCTTCCCATGAGATGACCCGTATGCTCGTTTTCCCCCTCTAAGATATATAAAAAAACCAGTGGACGTCCTACGACTGGGATGATGTTGATCATCATCATCATCATCATCGGCCTATCTTAGTCCACTGCTGGACATAGGCCTCTCCAGTTGCACGCCACTGAGCACGATCCTCGGCCAGTCTCATCTAGTTTTTGCCAGCTAACCTGCGAAGATCATCGCTCCACCTAGTCTGAGGGCGTCCTACGCCACGCTTGACTCGATGATGTTGATGATGAGTATAAAATTAATAAAAATAGCTAGGTACTCACAGCCGTGGGGCTCTTCTTGTTCTTGGGCGAGAAGTGCTCGATGACTTCCCAGTTGGACTTCTTGGGCGCGGGTGTTCCGGGCGAGGGCGCGGCGCGGGGCGCGGCCGCCGGCGTGCTGCGGCCGGACTCCTCCCGCGGCGCCCCGCGGAGCGACGCGCAGCGCCGCCCGCGCAGCGCCTCCTGGCACAACCAACACGTCAGTACGTGGACACCGAAAATGGTTTGAACATGAAACTGCCGTGAGAGCGAGACTCACTCGTATTAAAAGATATTTAACCGGACAACTCGCGTCTAAATCGAGTTTAGCTCGACAACCCGCCGAGTCGCGCTCGCGTTGCTCCTAAGGGCTACGGATTAGCCCAAAACATGTCGAGCTTAACTCGATTTAAGACGTGAGTACATTACATTGCTGACAATTATAATTTTGAAAGAAAGAGAGAAAGAAAAAACATTTATTTAACGCCATAAAACAAACATAGAAACAAATGATTTTCAATGAGGACCTTTAACTAAAAACTAACTTAATTTTTTTTTAAATTGTATGGCAACACCGGCTTACACAGTTCAATCGTGTGCAGTTGAATTGTTTTAAGTCACCGCCAAAAACATACTTTGCAAATATGAGTAATGCATATTACTATTAAAATGGTTATTTAAAACCCTTATGCTACATATCCATTTTGATCAATGTCATGGTTAATTAACAGAAATACGTTACTTTAACCTCCCTTTATAAAGCCTGGCTGCTAGTAACACTGTATATGTGTAAAACACAGACGTGTTTTAGGAAGTACGCGTACTGAGTCTAATTAGCTAAGTATTTTGTTCTACAAATATTAACAGGTTGCTCGTCCCCCTCCCCCGGTGATCGGGAGCCGCCGGGGGCGAAAGAATAACAAAATAATTACGTTCCCTTGATAGACCCTTTTAAGGCCCGTTTATCGCCCACAGCAATCAAATATACAGAATAATTAATTAATCTGAACAAAGGAGGCTAATTACAACAGAAATCGGAACGCGGCCGGACCCGGTGTGGGATGACCGACCGAGCTATTACAAGGCTATTGCAGGTACGGGGGCTGATTACAGGGCCCTATTTCACCAACGTCTCAATTTTCAGTGACATAATTTCGAATGACAAGACAAAGCTAGATCGATTTTTCATCCCCGAGAACCTACATACCAAATTTCATCGGAATCTTTGGAGACGTTTCCGAGCCTCTGACAACAAGAATTGCTCGTATAAAGATATTAGATAGATAAAAATTTAATGATTAATAAGTTTATTAATTTCATATTATAAAATACAAAATATCCATAGGATTAAAACTATTACTAAATTAAAACAACTAAAACTAAAACTTTAATTAAAAAAGAGAGGTCATAACGCAGGCAGCATTCCCGCGTTGAACTGCGATTGAGATTCTTTGCGCGAGAAAGCTGCCGGCGCGAGGGTTGCCTGTTGCCTCCCTTAACCTATTGCTGAGCTCCCTGTGTAGCTCCAGCGCACCCTTACCCCAAGGACCTAGAGTCTCGACGCCGAAAGCAAAGAAATGATTAATTGTTAGAGAATAAGTCCTGAGGTCCCGCCATCTCCGTCTGGGCCTACCCCGCCTCTCCATCTGTCCCGTGGCACCCCTTCCGTGGCATGCTTGCTTAGCCCACCGCAGAGGATGCATTTATCGGACGCGACTAGGCCAGTCCTCCTTCAACCTAGCACTCATTATATTACGTTTAGGAGAAAGAAAGACACCTCACAGTTGAGACGAGTGCGAAGCAATAGCAACCTCTTGAGGACGTTGCACGAATGACTGACTGTCGTTTTTATGAATTAGTTATTGTAAGTCGAGAATCTGAACCACGTATCATCAGCCAAATATGTGGTCTAAGCTTGATAATCGTTTGCATGTCATAAACAATAATGCCAGTAGACGTGTCTGTCAACTTGAAAGTTCGACTAGCGAAATATTAATTTGATAGGAACTTGTTTAAAAGTTGATAGATCAAATTTGGCTGATGGTACCTCTTCATAATCATTTTCGCTTTATTTTCTCTGGTATGTGTATTATATCAACGTGACATTAGTAGCATAAAGATTCGAGATTCACTTTGAATAAATTTGGTCTCTCTTTTGTTAACAGTTGTTTTTCTAAGTTCTGTATTTTACTAACTGCAACGTCAATGAAACACGAGAGTTAGCAACTGACTGGTTTATTATAAATTGCAAATTACCCTCCACCATAACAATATAAATGTAGACGGTCGTTCCATCTTCTCCCTTCAAAACACTTATAAATATAAAATAAGTTTCATTTCACTTACTATTTATATAATATATCTACTTATATATTTGAATGAGTCTGTGCACGCTTAGCTCTATTCAATGCCCGTTGTGTGCGCGAGGACGCGCCCGATGCCTCGAGCGATGGCGAGCGGGGGTTCCGCGGCGACATCGCGCAACTAGTTACGGCTTCGGTTTCGCCTGCACCCGCGCCCGGCTTGTCCCGCTCATCCTCCCCTACGGAGCCATCGGACGCGTCTTCAAAATCGTCTTCAACATCATTGGATAAGTTCGGCTTCGATATAGACGACTCGACATCCTTGTCCTGGGGTACGGTACTGGTACGAGTTAATGAGAACCGGTCTTTATTGCACACTATTTGATCGGCGTGCCTTCGCCACTGTAATCCATTTCCCATATCAATTTTAAAAGACACCGGGCCGGTCTTCTCGATTACTTTACCCTCGGCCCATTTATCCCCCTTGACTGAGTAGTCTCGAGCCAGCACCGTCTCCCCAACGCGGATGTCGCGCGCGCCTGGCGCTCCTGCGCGGCGCGCGCCACCGCCGCCACGTCGGGGCGCAAGGCGTCCAGCCGCCCGCGCAACCGCCGGCCCTGCAGCGCAACTGCCGGTGAGACGCCGGTGGTTGCGTGTTCACAATTTCTATGTTGAAACAGAAATCGGTTCAGAGCCGTGGCGACGGCGTCGCCTTCGTGCACGGCCCTCTTGATCGCTTTCTTTACATTCTTAACCGCATTTTCTGCGGCACCATTACACTGGGGTCTATAAGGGGCTGAAGTGACATGTCTGATGTTATTCATTTTACAGTATACTTTAAATTCCTGTGAAAAGAACGGTGGGCCGTTATCTGTCACCAGTTGGGACGGTAAACCGAAACGAGCAAACATATTTCTGAATGCGTTTATTGTTGAACGCGCGTCAGTTTTTTGCATCTCGATAGCTTCAATCCACTTGGAGTGAGCGTCCACTACGATCAAATAACGGCGGCCGGCGCAGTCCGCGAAGTCGGCGTGCAGACGCTGCCACGGGTGCAGCGGGAACTCCCAGGGGTGCATGGGCGCTGCACGCTCCGCACGCGCGGCACAACTCTTCCAAGTCTCGATCCAAACTCGGCCAGTACACATAGCCGCGCGACAGATTTTTCATTTTATTGACGCCTAAGTGCCCCTCGTGGATCTCGTGTAAAACCTGTTTCCGAAGCACGGTCGGTATAACTATCCTGTATTTATAAATTACGCAACCTAATTCAACAGATAATTCAGTTTTTCTCGTAAAATACGGTTTTACATCGTCACAACTCGCGTTAGACGGCCAACCGAACTGTACATAACCCTTTATCTTACTTAGTAATGTATCTTTTTCCGTTTCCTTAGCTATAGTTTTAAAATCTACTGGTAAAATTTCTTCTATTAAATTTATGTAACTTAATTCTTTTACAGATCGGCTCTCTTGAGGTAATGGCAATCGTGATAACGCATCGGCCGGACCATTATCCGCCGATCGCACGTACTCTACACTAAAATCGTACGCCGCCAATCGTGCGGCCCACCTTTGTAGTCTGCTCGCGGCAGTCTGTGGTATTCCACCCTTAGTTCCGAAAATATACGTCAACGGTTGATGGTCCGTCCGCAATAAAAAATGTCTACCAAACAAATACTGATGATGTTTGGTGACGCCAAATAGTATTGCGAGAGCCTCCTTATCCAGTTGGCTGTAATTTTGTTCGGCCGACGAGAGCGTCCGCGACACACAGGAGACGGGGCGCTCGCTGCCGTCCGGGTAGCGGTGCGCCAGCACGGCCCCGAGGCCGTACGCGCTGCTGTCCACGGACAGGACCAGCGGCCGCCCCTCCTCATAATGTGCCAACACTCGCTTGCTTAAAAGGGCGCGCTTGGCTGCTAAAAATGCGCGTTCACAACAATCGTCCCATTTCCATGTAACGTCTCGTTTTAATAAATTATGTAAAGGGTGTAGTAAATCACTGAGATTGGGAATGAACCTACCGTAGTAATTCAACATCCCCAAGAAACTCTTTAGTTGCGAGACATTTTCTGGTGTGGGAGCCTTCGTGATTGCTTCCAATTTAGTTGGATCTGGGCGCAAGCCTTGTTTGTTAATAATAAATCCGAGATATTTTACACTTTCCTGTAGAAATTTACATTTACATAGCTTAATAGTGAGTCCCATATTACGCAACCTCTCGAGTACAGCTCTCAGATTAGCTAGATGCTCCTGTTTGGTGGCTCCTGTGACGCAAATATCATCCAGGAATACGACACAGCCTGGTACACCCCGCAATGTTTCCTCCATAATTTTTTGAAATTTTTCAGGTATGCAAGACAAACCGTACGGGGTGCGCCTGTATACGAACGTTCCTATGTGAGTCGTTATCGCGGTATATGGCCGAGACTCCTCCGACAGTAGGCACTGTTCATAAGCATGTGTTAAATCAAGTTTTGTAAATAAGGAGCCACCGCTGAGACTCGCGAATAATTCCTCGATACGCGGTAGTGGATAATGATCCCTTTGCAACTTAGGGTTTATTGTGATTTTATAGTCGCCACATATGCGTATATCGCCGTTTTTTTTAACCACGGGAACAATGGGCGTGCCATAATCTGAGTACTCGACGCGGTACACGGAGCCGTCGGCCTCGAGCCGCGCCAGCTCGCGCTCGACGCGCGCGCGCAGCGCCAGCGGCACCGCCCGCGCGCGTGCATACACGGGCTCGCTATCCGTGAGCTGCAGTCGAATGGTCCGTTTACACGTGCCCAACTGATCAGTAAACACCTCAGGGAACTCCGCACATAATTGGTTCACGAATCCATCCTCGATCATCGCATGGAGCCTTATGTTATTTATTTCGAGCGCTCGTAACCATTCTCTGCCTAGCAATGGTCGTGCCCCATTTTTAATAATATATAAGGGTAGTGCCATGACCTTGGTACCATTTAAATTAACGTCCACCTCGATATAACCGAGTGCTTGGATTCTTGAACCCGAATAAGAACGTAAACATAAGTTATCTAATTTAATACATTTATTCGAAAATAATCGCGTATATAACTCCTCACTTATCGCTGAAATTCGACTGCCCGTATCTATTTCACATGTAACTTCCTTTCCGTCTATTTGCAAACTAATAAAGTACGGTTTGTTACCTTGAGTCGACACCTCGATGTTGAACATCTCGTCCGATTCATCACTCATATAGTTGTGCCGTTTGTCGCCTCGATCGCGACCGCCACGCACTTGTTTACACATCACCTTTAGATGTCCTCTTTGACTGCACTCGTCACAGTTATAGTGCGCATATTTGCACCGTTCCGCGCGATGCGCCTTGCCGCAGCGCCAGCAGAGCGGGCCGCGCGCCGCCGGCTCGCCGGAGCCCGCGCCGCCGCCAGCGGCCGCCGCCGCCGACCGCCCCGCCCCGCGCGCCCGCTGCCCGCGCCCGCCGCGCGCGTAGTTCAGGCCTTCCCCCGCCTCTCCGCCGCCGGCACCTGAGGTCCCCGCGGGCCTGATGCTACCGCTCACCTCCGCGTGCTTCTCTGCGGCCTCCAGAGACAGCGCTAACTCTACAGCATCCCTGTACGTCACTTTTTTCTCAGCGAAGATTCTAGAGCGCATGGCATCGTTTGCCAAACCCGATACGAACTGGTCTCTTAAATTTTCCTCCAAGGTGGAGCAAGTGTCGCATTTGCCGAAGTTGCAAGTAGCTGCGAGATGTTTCAAAGCCTGCAGGTACTCCATTAGTGTCTCGTCGGGGCGTTGCCGACGTAGTCTAAATAGGTGTCGTTCCGCTATTTCGGAGCGCTTCGGCTCCAGGTGCTCTTGTACTAAAGACACTAATTCCTCATATTTTTTTGTTTCTGGTAAGGCTGGCGAACACAAATCGCACATAAGCGAATATGTTTCATCACCCACTACCGTTATTAGCATTGGCACTTTCAAATTGTCTTTAATCTCGTTAAGCAAAATATATTGATTTACGCGCCGAATGTAAGCCGGCCACTGTTTTGAATTAATATTAAACGGTTCAATCTTTCCGATAGGCATTTTAAATTAGTTTTATTGTCACTTTAGCACACAAAGAACAAAAAATTGCCGGTAGGTAGAATAAAAATCCCGGACTCGTCGCCAGTGCAACGTCAATGAAACACGAGAGTTAGCAACTGACTGGTTTATTATAAATTGCAAATTACCCTCCACCATAACAATATAAATGTAGACGGTCGTTCCACTAACAATTCTACAGATCTTTTTATAGAAACATCAGAAATAAATGTATTTTATTTTTATGAAGCATTGGTTATCCAGTCATGATCTCTGGGAATATGGAAACAAAATAAATATTAAACTGTATTATTCCCCAAATCCAGCTAGAATAGAATTATTTGTTGAACATAGGTACGTAGGTTAAGGATTTGAAGATGTAAAGGGATTGACTAAGTTTCGCTGTTAGGGTGAATTCCTGCTGCATTTGGTTTTATACAAAAGTCCAGTTTGTGACACACGGCGACTCAAAATGAGTTGAACACAAATAGGACATTTGTAAGAAACAAAATTACGCGACCCACAACACAACTCAAAGAATTACGCTCGTCGTTGTCGTAACATTATAAAAATAGGTAAGAGAAAATCATAAAACACAATCCTTCTAATATTATAAATGCGAAAGTTTGTGTGTGTATGTTTATTACTCCTTCACGCTAAAACAGCTGGACCGATTTGGATGAAATTTGGTATGTTGTAGCTGGACATCTGGAATAACACATAGGCTACTTTTTATCCCGATATCCCTACAGGATAGGGATAAAATCTCGAAATAACAACCGCTGGGCTTAGAGTCATGAAATTCGGTATGCAAGTAGCTGCACGTCTGGAATAATACATAGGCTATTTATTTATCACGATATTTTTTGAAATTTCAACCGCTGGGTTTAGAGTCTTAAAATTTTGAACAGTTGTTCTTAACACAACCTCAATGGAGAGCACGATATAAATTGTGTTAATTCGCATCGCAGGGGAATTTTATAAACACCCGGGATTTCAATTGTACTAGATCGAATAGTTTACGCGTGCGAAGCCGCGGGTATACTCTAGTTAAAAGTAAAATATCTATACACCCAGACGATAACCAAATCCGTTGAATCGTTTTGTCAATACTTTCGCATTTATGTTAGGAAAGCTGCTTACCTCAGTCAGCAAGCAACGGTCTGGCTTTTTTTACCTTATCCGACCTCCGCGTAATTTGTTTCTCTTCAATTAGTCGCGGTGCGGGAAAAAGGACGCAGTTACGGGAGTAAACGATCTAAATATACAAAACGATTCAAATCGGATTTGTAATTGGTATCGTGGGACGGATATTGGAAGGGATCTATATATAATATTAATTTATTCTGTTTTTATTTAATATTCTTGTTATAGCGGCCACAGTAATACATAATCACAGACAGACAGACAGCGGAGTCTCAGTAATAAATAAAAATAAATATCTCACAGAAAAGTTGGAAAGCCCCCGACGTGGTCGTTTCAAATTACAAAGTCTCAAAAATGGCTGAACCGATTTTAATGACAGATATATAAGAACCACGCCAAAAAAAACACGCTCACATAAAAACCGCATCAGAATTGGGGCATCCGTTTGAGATCAAACTTTTAACACCCCTCTTTTTGCGTAAGGGGTTAATGTTGAAGAACTTCACCTGCTCGATTTAACGGCTCACGCAAGCGTAACCGCGGTAAACACTAGTTCCAATTCCAAATAAATATGAAAATTAAACAAGCGTCTCTCTGGAAGACGAACGAATATCTTAAAAAGTAATATCTCTTGTCACACACAAGTGCCTCCATTCTATTTGGCTCCAGGGGACCTAGCCAATAAATGTTCCATCTTATACTTAATGAAATTTAATCACGTTTGTGGAAATGATTTTGGAAATATACTTTAACTCGTGTTAAAAAGAAAGCTATGTTATAAGTTATGACTTGTTACGCCGAAATGGCGTCGTGCTATTTCTTTAATATTACTATCAATTAGAAGCGTAACAGTTACCAAATCGTCATTGTAACGCTGTGTTTCCACCAGAGAAGAGCAAGGATATATTGCGAAGATTGCAAGGAATGTGTTTATCATGAACAAATAGAAAAAGCTTAATTTATCTATCCTCTCCGCTGAACTAAACCCGGATTTTTAATCCCACGGAAAAAAATGTAAAAAAAGGTGTTGCCGTTATCAAAAAATATTTGAAGAGCTCATTTTTAATTTTCATTCAATTTTTATGGAATAATGGAGAAAAACGAGAAAAACTAACAAAAATGCAACGTTGCTAGCTTGGCAGGTATAAACGCTGTTAAAAATCATCGTAAACCAAGTAGCGGAGCGAGAAAAGGAGTGGCGAAGCTCCATGAATGGAAAAAACAGCCCGCCACTCCGCTCCGCATTACTTTCTCGCTTCCGGCATCTAGCTCCGCTTAAATGTTTTTTTCACACCTTTCATTCAGAAAATAGTTATTTGTGTCACAAGGGAGCAAAATGGTGTATTTACGGCGAGGGCGTACATTGAATCTAGAATGTAGCGAAGGATTCTACAATAGAATCCTGAGCGTAGCGAGGGATTCTAAAGTAGAATCCTGAGCGTAATGAGGGATTCAAGTGTTAACGCCCAAGATGAAAATAATTTTGCTCCCGAGTCGCTCATACAACTTTTCACACCGAGCATTAAGAAACTTGAAAAAAAAAAATTCTATATATTATTAAAGAACAACCAGCATAGAAAATGGCATGGCTTTCCTATTATCAACTTCAACAAATGGCATTTGCAATAAAACACTTAGAAAAGCCTTGAACAGAAAAGTTGCACTTTGCTCCCTCTCGTCAGGGAGGAAAAGTTACTTTTCTGAAGGAGAGGTGTGAAAAGTAACTTTTCCTCCCTGACAAGAGGGAGCAAAGTACAACTATTCTATTCAAGGCTATTTTGAGTGTTTTATTGCAAATGTTTTTTTTAAGTTGATAATTGTAAAACCACGCCATTTTATTTGCTGGTTGCTCTTTAATTATATTTATATATTTTTTTTAGTTTCTTAATGCTCGGTGTGAAAAGTTGTATGAGCCACTCGGGAGCAATATTTTCATCTTGGGCGTTAACACTTGAATCCCTCATTACGCTCAGGATTCTACTTTAGAATCCCTCGCTAAGCTCAGGATTCTATTGCAGAATCCTTCGCTAGATTGTGGATTCGATGTACCGCCCTCGCCGTAAAAACACCATTTTGCTCCCTTGTGACACAAATAACTATTAATTCCATCTTTTGTTTCAATAGGCATATCCTCCTAATCCGCGCAGAGACAAAATTAATAGTTGACACTCGTCTCACTCGATCACACCTGCCGTCCATTGCAGAGACGGATCGCGCTATTCCTCAGCGTCATCCAATTAGCTGCTGGCTGATATCTACTCAACCTGAAGTGATGTACCTACGGGCTGACGATGCGTAGAAATCCTTATTAATATCAATCAGTGATCGTACTTTTTCCAGCATTCTTGGTGCAATGACGTGAAATGACACACGACAGCGACCTAGGGTTGTCGACGTGTATAATATGATTGACGTTTTAAATTATGTAACATTATGTTGTCATTGAAAGTGAAACACATTATTTTTTACGTAATCAGTTATTATAATTGTGTATAACATTTATTACTGTAACCCAAGAGATAAGGATTTATTGCAACTGTGTTACATTTTCTCATATACTCGTAGTAAATTAACCCTTCATTTCATTATGCATATTGGGTTTACATGTGTACATATGTGTCTAGATTCCTGTCCAGCGGTGGTGTAGGGTTATAGCACGCAGCACGGATTGCTGAGGACCTGGGTTCGATTCCCAGCGCTGGTCTCTTTTTCTGGTTTTTCTGTGCATCCATGTCTCAGTTTGTATTTTCGATTGAAATACTTATTAAATTAAATTAAATTAAATCTAACACTAAAACAAATAAGAAAAATTAAGTGTCCAATATTTTGTAATAATCTAACTTACGGAGACTACTTTCATTGTACAGTTCGCTGATAGAAACAAAATAATGTGTCGTGACACATATATAATAATAGTAATAATAGCATTATGTATGTCTATTATATAACATTTTATTCGCAGCTCCACCGCCCGCCAGGTATCTCACTTCATTACACGCGAATAAATCCATCGCCATAGATAAACACATAGAGAGAGGAGCAACCCATCCATCTTCCTCTCAAAACAACTCCCTTTTTAACTATTGCTGTCACTCTTTTGTCCATCTGTCACAACATTTTTACAGCCAAACAGTTGAATAAAGCTACTCTTCGAATTTACACAGTATAAGTATATTGTTGACTCAAAACCATATTATAAGCTGTAAAAAATGTTTTTATTACTTAAATGGTTTTTAAGGCGACTTCCACACAGGTATAGGGGGTGCAAACAGCTTTCTTTCTTTTTTTAAGAACCAAATAAGAACCTTCTACAAAATATTAGAAAACTTATAAAAAGAGATGGATGTAATCGGTAATGTCGCTCCCAAGGTATGGGTGTGATCAAGAGACATATTTTATAAATATTATTTATCTACACCCATATTATTATAGTAAATCCTCAATTATGCGTTCAAAAATCATAGGTAATGACCAGCATTACGACATTGGATTCTATTATGAACACGGTTGTATCGTAATGAGATTTCATACATCATTACAGTACGGGGGGGGGGGGGTCGCGAACACGTGCAGCAGCAGGTCGTCGCGCGAATATTGAATATGTGTCCATAAATTTCTCTCTAGTCATAATTTACCATCAACTTTAGCGGAATTTTGAATTTTTTGCATGGATTTCTCATTGCCAGTCTCAGTTAAACCTTCTTTGGCAGCCGCGCCTGCGGCGGGTCGACATAAAACTCTTATTTCGACAACGCCGTCACCGTTCGACAATGTAGCCGGATTGGAGAACGTTCCGCACGTTATCTCATTGCGCCTCGACTGGGAATGACGTTTATGGGAATGACTCCGACAATTGGAATGACGCGACGTTCGTTTTCTCCCTTTGTGCAAATCGGTTGAGGTGCGACGTGTGCCTGAATTGTTTTAAGAAAATGAGATAACAAGTGTTCGATGTAGGAGGGTTGAATGACGAGGCATTTTCGCCAATTCTCTTCTTTTAACATTGAGAGCAAAATAGATTAAAATATCTGAATGGGATTGTCATATGTTATCCTAGGCAGCTTCCTCGGACAAAGATGTCACAAAAGTGGAATAAATGTATTACAGATCTGTACAGATCCTACTAAAATTATAACTGAGACAAAGGAGAAAGGAAAGAAAAATATGATTGCCAGAAAAAACACTGCTTAATACATTTTATGCAGCATCAGCTGCCAGCTCTTCTGTCCCCACGTCTACCTTTCAGATATTTGGATAGTTATGGTAACATTTGGCTTTGATTTTCTTTTAATAATAATGTCTTTACAACAGGGTTTGGAAAAACGACAGCCATTTTACATTGAGTGCATTACGACGACGATTTAGGATAGGACCTATTTATCGATCGATAAAACTCAGCACTGTCTACCGATTTCTTTGAAACAGGCACAATATCTACTAGACTATTCAAAATAGGATTCCGTTTTCTAAAATGATAGTTGTTTTTTTTTAAAAAAAAGGTATTAATATTTATTAATTCAGACAACTTGATCCACATTTTGTTAGTGTTTTCCTTAACACTGTGTTAGCAAGCAAGTGAAAAGTATGAAATGTGTATGTGCTAGCCAGTGGAAGGGTATCTTAATTACTTAGGTGTTGCATTATTAAACATTCATCTCTCACAGCTAATATCTTCAGGAGACTGTTTGGGGACACGTATCCTAATTAAAAGTGATGCCATCTTTTTGCGCAAGACGACAGTAAAGTCGTGCACCTTAAGTCCCGCGAACGCGGCGGAAGCACTGCAGAACCGTGGCTGCCCCGACAGTGCCCTGAAGGCGTCGTAGTACTGGACGCGCAGGTTGGGTTGGTTGGGTTGTCTTATTTAGTACTAGCTGTAGCTGTTGCCCGCGACTCCGTCCGTGTACAATTCGTTTTTCGCTATCCCGCGGGAACTATGCAATTTTCCGAGATAAAGATCCTCCTTCGGGTAGTCGGGTAAAAACTATCTTTATATATCCTTCCTCGGGACTTAAACTATCTGTATATTGAATTTTATCTAGATCGAATCTAATTTTTTCATCTAAAACATCATTCGCTTTTATAATATTAGTGGGATGTGACTCGCAAGTAATGAGAAGCATTAAAGCTTTAATATCTCAAAAACGGCTGACCCGATTTTGATAAAACATGTCTAAGAATGCTTTCAAATATAAAAAAGAAACCACATTCAAATCGGTCCACAGACAGACACACATAGCGGTCAAACTTATAACACCCCTCTATTTGCGTCGGGGGTTAGAAGTCCCATAAAATGCGTTCAGCTGCGGAGATTGCTTTGAGCAATAACATATTTTTCAAATTTAAAATGTAAATTTATCGCCTTATCATTATTTTTTTGTGTCAATTCCACTTAAGTTAGTTAAAAAAGCCAATATACTGATTTTTGACGTTCAACAGCGAATATTTGTATCCTATTGTATACCCAAATTGCCCCTCACAAGAGTAAGTTTAGGACAGTTACCGTCGAGCGCCAGCCGCAACATTTCGCCACTAGTCAAACCAGTGCGTGTAGGAATTTAATTACAAAGTAGTTTAACAATACGGTAGAGATGGACCGTGTATCGACTTTAATGACTAGCCGACTAATCCTTTTAGCCTCATCTCAGCGAGATCTGGTAGCTTCGAAGTAGGAAAAATGTTCCCTATTTAAAGCTGGTTACGAAACGAGAATCCTTTTGTTCAGTTCCGTAAATTTATTTTTATCTTAAATTTCCCTTTAGTTTCTATCTCGAAGCTAGATTTACAAATACTGCTAGATGAGCAAGCACAATTTATATTTCGTAGCTACCAAATCTGGCTATGAGATGGGAAACTCGTTCATTACGTGTGTAGTATTTATCGTATTGTGTGTTTCTTTTAACTGCTGGACGAATTTGGATAAAATTCAGTTTTATTCTTGCTGAAAATCAATAACACAAATACATTTAAGTAAACACATACCAATGGGTTAATATATGTACTTGCGACGAGGGGGGAGAGATCTCTCCAGGCAGGTGTCATGCCTGGGGGGAGACTGAAATCTGAAGGAAGAGCGTCGGTAGATATATATACGCATCCGAGTTGTGAAACTTCGATAGCGCGATGTAGAACACGGTTGGAGTTTCTATATGTGCTCACTAGATGGCGCTAGGAGTCGCTACATACTCTTAGCTTGCGCGAACGGGCAATATACCTCCGTGCGGTGACTGATGACATCATTCTGGTTACAGATATATCAATTACCAATTACTTAATTAACGTTAAAATCGTTCCATCAATGCGGCGGTCGCAGTGAAATTAACAGACGTCTCTGAGTGCGGAAACTGTCTTTAATTAATGGATCACGAGTATAGCAGAATTAACTTCACTGTCCCCATACGAAACTTTTTTTAAATACCCCAAGGTTTTTTTTAAACGTTCAAGAATCAGGAAGGCATCCCTTGTTAATTAGAGATAAGTGCGCCTTTGTACTTCTCTTTGTGTATTTGTATCTATGTATTTAATCTATCTATCGATCTAATATCTTTAAACGAGCAATTCTTGTATATAAATATATTCATTTCGGGGATCTCTGAAACGGCTCCAACGATTTCGATGAAGGGTTTCCGGGGATGAAAAATGAGTTACCTACAGGATGCTTGAGTTTATCATATAGTTTATAAGTAGGTATGTATAACTTCATTTAAGTATAACGCGAGTATTTTTGTTACAACCGCAAACTTTAAGCGTTTTTAGTATTATCATGTCAAAACATACTTTCATATTTTTTATAAAAATTGACTTTTCTTCTTTTAAAATTAACTACCTATCATGCAGTGTTTTTATTCGAAGTCACACTTGCTGATGCTTACTCTCTCGTGCAAAATTATTGTAGCAATAAAACACGAAAACAATTGTAAAATTTACTACGATCTGACAGTTCCTTACCTAATGATACCTTCAAAAAAAACTTAAAGTTTACAAATAACGCAATTTTTATCTTGCTTTCTCAGTTCAGTAAGCGAGTTGAGACAGCAACATACATACGAACTTTTGCGACAAAATACGACGGCAATACATTACATGGCCTAGTGGTTATAGAACCTGACTACGAAACTTGAGGCCCCGAGTTTGATTCCCGTGTCGGGGCAGAAATTTGTATGAAAAATACGAATGTTTGTCTCGGCTCTTGGGTGTTTAATATGTATTTAAGTATGTATCTATATAATTATATTTATCCGTTGCTTAGTACCCATAACACAAGCTTTGCTAAGCATACTTTGGGACTAGGTCAATTGGTGTGAATTGTCCCGTGATATTTATTTATTTATTTTATTTATTTACTTATTATAAATAAATAAAATGGAAAAATAAATAAAATATTCACTACATCCTGTGCTCGGCTTGAATTAAGGTTTTTAGACATTGCTTATTGGTTGTGTATGTAATAAAAGCTACCTTCATACCAAATTTCAAGTTTCCAGTCATAACCAAAAGTACTCACTTTGCCGTTTCTTTTGGTGAAATAAGAACTATAAATAATAATGCACAAAAACAATCAGATATAAAAGAAAGTATAGATAACAGAGGCATATTTAATGGGAATCAAAATCACCAATCACCGCCTTTGTCTAACACACTCGTAATCACAATCGTTTTCACCTTTTCTTTCAGTCACACGGTGTAAGACTATATTAAACTTACTCCACGCCGTATATAGATTCCAAAAAAACTACTCATGTTTTGCCGATAAAATTAAAAAGTTTTGCAACGGTAAGTTTTAACTTTTCTAAATAATGTACATATTATTATATAATTTATTTATATATAATTGTAAAGCTAAAATTAAATGCAACTGTTTTGTAGAAGAAAAGTTCATATTACAGTGGCAATATTTCAGGTTTAAACAACATTTGGATACTAATCTTACTTAATCTCATAATTTGCGTCACCATTTATAAATATTTTTGATAAGCATTTAAATATTGACAACAAATCACGTATGGAAAACTTAGGTAGACATCTCCAATTGTCACTTCATTCGGCATCTGGGGGGCTACTACGAAATTCGAAAATCGACGTTTGTATCTAATTTTCCCTCTCACTCTCGTATAATAACTTAAGCGTCAGCGGGAGGCAAGTTGCGGAGTTTGAATTTTGCACTTCGTAGTACTTGTGGCCTGACGTTTGGATTGATCGAATGCTTTCTATACTCGTGGTAATTTTCGTTCTTGAGTTTTTGTTTCCTGTTAAGTGTTCTGTTGCCGGTACCTAAATTATTTTACTAATGTGTACGGGTTGGTTACATCTGGAGCGTCACAATGATGACGACACCTGTGACAGTGACGTTCGGCCATCTTTGGTCACTTTTTTGGAATCTAAATATGGCGTTGAGTATACAGTAGAAAGAGATAGTGGATGCGATCGTGAACGTCACTGCATTAGTCAATTAGCCTCTGGATGTATTTCTCGATGATTGGCCTCTGTCTGCTTTGGATCTGGAAGAATGGAGCTCGGGGGGAGGCCTTTGCCCACCAGTGAGGCATTAACCCAGGCT
This sequence comes from Choristoneura fumiferana, assembly GCF_025370935.1. Taxonomy (NCBI): domain Eukaryota; kingdom Metazoa; phylum Arthropoda; class Insecta; order Lepidoptera; family Tortricidae; genus Choristoneura; species Choristoneura fumiferana. Next base: position 45,689,912 of record NC_133472.1, on the reverse strand, counting down.
AGATAATAATAATTATCATCATGTCAGGTCCGCGTTGTCGGCGTTGGACAACACGGCCTCTGGAGCTTCATCCTGTACCTTGTAATGGCAAAGAATAGTAATTGCAGTACTCACAATACTGTGGCCGCTGCGGCTGCGCAGGCTGAGGCGCATTTTCCAGTCGCGCTTGGTAGCGCCGCCCTCGGAGCTGAAGCTTCGCATCATTGGGAGCGACATGTTGGCCCCCCGCCGCTCCCGCTCCCGCTCTCTCCCCGCCATCACTCACTGCGTCTCTGTCGCATCACTCGGGCACTCACACATCACAAAATGGCCGAAAAGGGATGGGTTACAATTGGGTTAGGTTAGGTTAGGTTAGGTTAGGTTGGGGTTACACTGTTGACTCGCGCGATTCACGGTGTTCGTATCTGGAACAAAGAAGAACTAAGTCAATACAATTTAGTTTAAAAATAAAATTAAAACGTATTTTAGATAATTGAAAACACGGCTCTAAAAAAAGGAAAACAAGTCTGCTAGTCAAGAAGTAAATAACTTAAAAGTCCCAATGGTTGCATCAAAAATTTCAAATAATGGATTCCAGGTAAAAACCTTGAACTACAATTCAACGACGAAAAACTCACAATTTTCTAATTTGTCGCTATTAGACAGTTTTAATCCCAGAATACTGCACAGCGCACAGTACCACAGAATAACTAATATTACTACTATACCGGAACTGACATTACACAGTGGCACACTCTCAATTTATTATTCATTTGTATCGGTATCTATTGACACAGCTCGTATCTCGATACTTAAAAAGAAAAATAGCACCAACCTGCGCATTGTTAAACTGTTTGTGTTACTGAATTAAATATTTTTTATTTATTTATTTTTGTCTAATTGTTTTCGTAACAATTTTGTTGTGTCTTGTGTTGTTGTAAATAAAAATACATTTTCTTTCTTTCTTTCGCTTCTTGTGGGAATAGACTACATACTTAACTGATTTTACATGGACACATTCGATATTTTTCTTTTCTTTGGATGTGGGTTTCCATAATCGAAAAGCTCACGACAAATTTAAAATGCCAAGTCGCTCATGAACTCCAAAACCTCAGAAATATGGTTACTTAAAACCAACGACTCTCTATTCGAGAGTCCATCCCCACGAGGTCACTAAGGCTGTGAATAAGGTTTTATTTCTCAATAGCAACAGAAAAGCTAGTGGTTGTAGCGGAAGGAAATATATAAATCCCGTGTTTTCCTTATTAAAGCAGCTGCTTATTCAAATTAATTAATTTTTCTTTGGCGAAGCGAACATAGGGAATAATTACCTACAGAGCTGATGAACATTTCACTAATTAAAGATAATATATAATATGTCAGTTAACGAATATTTTAAAGCATTTACAATTCATTAAGATTAGTTGCAAATCTAAGAGCTAATTAATAGTGCTCAACTCTTTACCTAGCACGCGACTACGTCTCCGAATAATTGGTTTGTCGCTATCCCGCTGGTTTATATAATTTTCCGGTATAAAAAAATATTATGTCCTTCCCAGGATATCAAACTATCTACGAACCAAATTTCATTTAAATCCGGTCGTCGCTCGTAATTTCAGCTTTATTCGGTTATTCCAGAGATTCAACACCGAATTCAAATTCAAATTCTAATGATTTATTCAGTAAATAGGCCGCAATGGGCACTTTTACACGTCATTTTATAAACTATCAGCGCTTTCGGAAAGACCATCATTGCCAAGAAACTTGGCAGAAAGTCATTTTTTCATAATAATATAATTACAAATAAAATACTTAAAAACTATATTATACAATTAAAGAAAAAAAATACAAAAAATAATAATAATAAAAATACAGGGATGTAGGGGGTCCCTACAATACTAAACACTAACTATATCTAAACTATATCTACGTTCAGTGGAAGTGTAGAATGCTTCCACCGTCATAAATTTTAAAATAATAATAACAATAATTTGTTCTGAAATATACATTTCAGGTCAAGTAACCATTAAGCTTTTGGAGTTCACGTCTGCCGCCCCAAAGTTAGCTCACACGCACTCATGCCATGCTCTGAAAGCAGAGCGGTACCGAGGGCATGGTATTGCTTCCGTATTGCTTCGAATTTAATCTAAAACCATTTAACTGTTCCGTCTACCAACTCACAGGAAATAAACTTTAAAAAACAATAGAACTCGTAAAGCAACGTTTGAATTCTTTAGCCAGGAGCTGTCAAGTGCAGGCCGCGGCCCGCGGGCTGCGGCCGATTACCGCGGTATTTGTTCTAGGAGATTAAAATGTTAATATTGCATTCCTTTTATAAATGTTTCTTTTCAAAATTAAGTTCTAATTTACCAAATTTCAAAAAAACAAAGACGAATCATGTGGTTTGTTGGATAGGTTTTGATTGCCGTGGTTAGGAAAATTATAAGTCAAATTCCGACTCAGTAGAATATACTATAGTACCGTAAACTGCTTCAACTTTGCCCTCTGGCCCAACATTGCCCGAGTTGATTTAGAGTCGATAAGTTAGCACTCTTGTAGGTTTTAGACTTTTATCTACACGGGAATTATTATTACGGGGGGATAAAAAATTAAAACCTAAAGGGTGCTAGGTTATCGACTCTAAACCGAATCAGGCAATGTTGGGGCCAGAGGGCAATGTTGAAGCAGTTTACGGTACGTCATTTGTTTCCTTCTCCAACTTTGTATCAAGTTAAATTTATTTTCTTAAAAATGTCCGTAAAAGTCTACATTATTCCTAACACCAGAAAGCTAAGTGCATAGTTTATGGTGGCGCAGGCGCGCTAGCTCGACAAATATTTATTATTAAAGTCTCAGACTTAAAAAAAATATCTCAAACTTCTTAAAAAGTAAAAATGGCATGGAAATGTTGGCACAACTCGTTTACAGCCAACTCAAATGGCTGCTATCAGTTATTTTGTTTGTTTGTTTTGTTTGTTTATACTCTTTATTGTACAAAAAGGAAAAACATCAAGGTTACATATAAAAATAAAAAATAATAATTAAGTGTTAAGTACAAAGGCTTTGTTGGACTTTTTTTTAGCAAACTCGTCCGTTTAATTCTCATACTCAGCCAGCAATTGCCTACTTTCAGGCCACGACAATAATCTACTATTAAGAGTCTTCATCATCATCATCCCAGCCTATATACATCCCACTGCAGGGCACAGGCCTCCCCTCAGAATGAGAGGGCTTGGACAGTAGTTCACACGCGGGCCCAGTGCGGATTGGGAACTTCACACATACCATTAAATTGCTTCGCAGGTTTGTGCACGTTTCCTCACGATGTTTCCCTTCACCGTAAAGCTCGTGGTAACTTTCAAATGTAATTCCGCACATGAATTTCGAAAAACTCAGAGGTGCGAGCCGGGGTTTGAACCCACGACCCTCTGCTTGAGAGGCCATATGTCAAACCACTCGGCCACCACGGCTTATTAAGAGTCTTGCTCCATGTATATACCCAGTGCCATCCACGAAGACGCGTGATTTGGTCAAAATTAGCCATTAATGACATTGTAATAAGAACCACGGCACGCGTCATCGTGAATGACTCTACCTATACTCGTAATCCCTGTCGGCGACGAACAGCTGCGGGATAAAACCGTTCTTCTATCGATTGTAACGCCGATATTATGCCGAGAAGCCTCAGGACTGAATTTAGATGCGATTATAAATAGCCGAGGCGAATTAGCGCGGTGTATAAAGGTAGCTCTATTTTTACGCGACAGCCAAGCCCTCTCCGTAAAGCTGGGAGAACTCGCATCTGAAGGGCTACTACGAAACTTGAAACTCGAAGTTCGTGTCGTGCGGTCCCTCTGACACTTATACTATTTAATACGAGAGCGAGAGGGACCGCACGACACGAACTTCGAGTTTCGAGTTTCGTAGGCCCTATGCTACGAAGTGCAAAATTCGAACTTCATATCTTGCCGTCTCGCTGGCGCTTATAAAATATGTATGTATGTATGTACTCTTTATTGTACAAAAGAAAAGAGACAAAATACTATTGACCAACTTATTATTACTATTATTATATGCTTACTTAATTACATTATTTTAATACGAGAGTGAGTTATTATTATTATAATTTTTTGTCTCTTTTTTTAACTTTAAAACTATTTCGTAATATAGGGCTGGTTTTTCCCGAATTAATATAATAGAAGCCATACAACTAGATAACGCAGCCAGTTTTGTGAGCACCCTGCCCCATAGCAACGATCTAGGTGGTACTTGTAAATATTTTGTTTCTAAATAATACATTATTTTAAAATCATTAAACAAATATTTTTAAGATTCTTACAACGAGCCCTTTAACTGATGTATCTGGGTTTTTAGTTTGCAACACTTTTTATTAATTTGTCTAATATCCCTCAAAAGTAACCTCCATATTTATCAATTTCAACTCAACGACTGGCAAACAGACAGACAAAATGATCTTATAAGGGTTCTTTCAAAGGTCAGATTTTTGACGTTAATGCTTGTTGTGACATGAAGCAAAATGAGTCAGTTCATCTTTCACTCCCTAATAGAATACTTACCGGTGAACAAATTCTATGAAATTATACACCATGTCTTATTCTGTTTCATATTCCAATAAAGCGTGATGCTTCGCGACTGACAATAGACACTAAGGGGCTGTTTCACCATCCATTGATTAGTGTTAACTGACGGTTAAATGTGATCCCGTCTCTATTTGCTTTGTTCGAATAGACGGAGACGGCATCACATTTAACCGTCAGTTAACACTAATCAATGGATGATGAAACAGCCCCTAAGTAACCTAACCATTTCAAAGTTCAATATCTCAAATATAGCTGAACCGATTTTAATAAAACATAACTGAGAACCATCGCTAGAAAACTTGCTTTCAAGTAAAAAACCCGAATTCAAATCGGTTGACCCGTTTAAGAGCTCCGGTGTCACGGACACACACATAGCGGTCAAACTTATAACACCCCTTTTTGCGTCGGGGGTTAAAAACGGTGTTTCCATACACATTGATATAACCTAAAAACCTGTAAAAACTTCCGGTTGTTCCAGAAACTTTAAAGGTATGACCGTAGCTCTTCTAGCACAATCAATAAGATAAGTCTGCAAATCTTAACTTATTTACCTCTGTGAATTTCTAAACCGTAAACTGCAGGCGACAGTCTAGCAACCTGTCACTATTGTACCGTTTTTGTCAAACTTAAAACCTAAAATTGCTAAAAGTGGCTCCGAAGCGGTAACGTTTCGTGTGCTCTGCCTACCCCATTTGGGAATACAGGCGTGATGTTGTGTGTTTCAAAATGGCCCCTACACTGCATAGTACATCTCGCTCTGCTAACACAGGATATTCATACTTACAATTTTGTACGGAATCCTCGGTGCGCGAGTTCGTTGCACCCGTGCAAAGCGGTGGTTGATCGCTAGAGATAAAGTGTTATCATAATCCCAATTGTGGGGAAAAGTAACATAATAGACATGAAGTATTCGTATTGATCGGTAACGGAGCACTTATTTGAAAGATGGTATCGCCGCTATCGATCGTTATCGGCTCGTTATCGCGTCGTTATCGGGTCGTTATCGCCGCGACACGATGTTATATGTGTCCGACCCGCGAATATTTACATGATAGCTTGATAACGCGACAGTAAGGCGTACTGACAAGATCTAGATTAAGTCGCAAGCTAGCGCCACCGCTGCAGCCGCTGCACCGACGTTCTAGTCCTGGAGACCTCAGTTCTCCTTAATTCCATAACACACAACACACACACAAGCATCACGCCTGTATTCCCAAATGGGGTAGGCAGAGCACACGAAACGTTCGGAGCCACTTTTAGCAATTTTATGTTTTAAGTGCTACTTTTGTGTCGCCTACGGTATACCTAAACCTATATCTTCAGTCGCCTCTTACGACATCCACGAAAGAAATGGAGAGGTGTAATTCTAACCCGACACCACACTAAATATTAAAAAGAGGCCGCATCAGCTTCATGATTATTCTTCCAATGTCGAAGTTGACTAAGACACGACATGTATGTAGACGATATTGTTGTTCGGTAATCTGAATCTGTCAGTTTTCGTTGTGATAACTACCAGCTACTATCTACAGTAAAGTTACACTAGAATTCAACAAAAACTAACATCTACCTACTGCGGCATGATCGGTATGCCCTCCTGCAGATCATCATGATGGGGGATGTGCCCGGGAAGCGAAAGCCACGTAGACGCAAGATGTCTTGGCTCCGTAATATAAGAGAGTGGACAGGGATCAAGACCGTCGAGCAACTGTTCAGATTAGCGGAAAAGATACAAGAAGCTAACTGCTAACCTTCAGTAATGAAGTGGCACTTGAAGAAGAAGAATTCAACAAGTAAACGACAAATAACGGAGTAACTAATAAGTTACAAACGTTACAATACAATAGTAAGTTGTAACAAAAAAAGAGGATTCCGGGCTCCACCTCTGCGGTATGGAAGACAAGGGGAAGTACCACACCATTTACCCAAGAAAGTCGTCAAGGTTTACTACTGATAAAAAAACACTGTCAAGTTTCTTGCGTGCGGCGTATTCGTCTTGGCAATGATGGTCTTTCCAAAAGCGTCGTTAGTTTGAAAAACTGGCCAAGGGCGAAACGTACTCGCGCACGAAGGGTTCCGTACCATTATCTATACAACATTAGACATTAGGAAAAAAACGACAAAAATCAAGTTTGGTGTATGAGAGACCCCCTTAAATATTTATTTTTATTTTTTCAAGCGTGTACCTGTTGCCGTTATTAATATGAAGCAAAAAACGGCAAAACAATCACGTTTGTTGTATGGGAGCCCCCCCCCCCTTTAGTATACATTTTATTCTTTTTTTTACCTATTTGTAGCTATAGCGACCACAGCAATACCAGTATTACATAATCTATGAAAATTTAAAGTGTCTAACTATATTACGACTCAAGAGATAGAGCCCTGTGACAAACGGACGGACATACAGACAGCGGAGTCTCAGTAATAGGGTTCCTTTGGGTACGGAACCCTAAAAAGTGATATGTAAAAGAGCCCTTTGCGGATACTGCAGAACAAACGTTTCATTTTGATCCTCATCTTATAGCAACATAGAAGAGAAGACAATATATAATACACCATTAAAATGTTAATACTCTCTCGTCTCTTTATTTCAAAACAGCACTGTTAATATTTTGCTGGCTAATTGGGTATTCACCATTACGGCGGTCGCGCTCTCGTCCGCCGACTGAATGTTTTTGGTCAGTGATTTATAACCCAGATTTGCAACGCAAAAAGATAACGATTTTACCTCAGTTATTTCTTGAAGAGCACAATACTCTTAGCTATATAACTTTAAAAGAAATGCTAGCGTTTTCTCTAGTTTTTGTGGAATATAGAATCTCAAATGGGAAAGGAGCAAGCTATCAGATTGTGCGCCTGTATCTGTCTGTTAATAGTAGGTATTTTCTTAGCAAACTCGTGGAGGTATTATGACAACTTTACAACCGTAAAGCCCCGTTTAAACTTAAATGCAAAAAATGTACGCGATGTGGTGTCATTTTAGATAGTAAGGCATAGACAGACAGACACGAAAATTTTGATTGCATTGACTTGATTTTTTCACTGTTCCAAAAAACTAAACTCACTGAACAACAAACAAAATCTCGCTTGTTTCCGTAGAAGCTTTATGTGGAATAAACTTAATTTTGTGGCGTTACAGTTTTACAGTACCTGTCACTTTCGCTTTCGCAACAAGGCCATCTCCACCATCCCATAGTTTTGTCAGTTTTGACACTCAACCTGTGACTAGAGAGCTGCGAGATAGCTGGTATCAGGTGACGAATCGCTGATACAACGCGCATTACACGGCTATTAGCCGTATCTCAGATAACGCTCCGTAAATAAATGACACTCAAGGAATGTTGAGTTTGAGTCAATTACAAGATTTTGCGCTTTGCGATTGTCCTGTCCATTGCGTGTGCTGCTAGGAAACGAGCGACCGACGAGGCTCTCGGCTGCGCAATGGACAGAGATCACTCTAACCGCTCCTTCTTGTGACTTACGTAATAGTTTCTACATAACATCAGCTGTATACCTAGCGATCAGCTCACGGACGCGGAACCAGTCTAACAGACAGATTCATGTACGAGGGTAACCTTTTAATAAACAATTTCACTATGATTTCCTTGATAAAAAGTATGGAATGTCAACGTGACATTAGCACCACAAATGGACAAAAGTTTCACGCTAGTACCTGATTTATTTTATTCGATTGTACAATCGACCAGCCAAGTCCTGCAACGTTTTCAATGTCAGTTCCTACAACAGAATAAAAACAATGTGGCTGACTGTCCATTTAATATGAGTAACCCGTTCACCGTAACTGAAAAAAAAAGTGTTATTTTTAATGGTCATCCTGTAGGTTAGTTTAATTTTAATTAAAACATTTCTGAACTTGTGGATTCAGAGTTAAAAAAAAACTGATAAATAATGTGTTATGATATGACCAACATTGCACTAATGCATTGCATTAATTTAATTTATTTCTTACTGTTCCAAATTCTTTCTCTCTTTAATTACTCCTCTACTAGCTCTTCAATCCGTCTGTGGAATTCTCTTCCCCTCATTGTGAGGAAAGCTAAATTCTCTTAAGATTTTGACATAATCTTAAGATCTATGTACCCAAATGGTTGCCTGGAAGAGATCGCTTTTAAGCGATAAGACCGCTTTTTGTCTACCCTGAATGTTATGTGTAATATAAAGATTTTTCGTACTGATTTGTGGTGCGCAATAAAGAATATTTGCATTGCAGTTTTCATTATAAATGTTTTTTAAAACATGTCATTTATCCCATAATATATTCACCGGTACTACCGTCCCGAGTAACTATTGAACCAAAGCATTTTCAAACGGGATAAAATCGGTATCCCGCGGGAAATTAGCGCGCAAACAATAACTAATGAAGTTCAGTCCACTATGTTATAAACAAACACGGCGCGGGCAATTTATCAAGCTCGGGGTAGTCGCCCAGCGGCGCCCAGCTGTGGGACTTCAGCGGGGACTCCAAAGGGGTTGTGGCGGAATCTTAAGGATATAGCTGCCATGACCCCCTCGCCCCCTGTAACTTCTAAAATAAGAGAATGATAAAACTAATAAAAATATATGATGTACATTACCATGCAAACTTCCACCGAAATTTGGTTTGAACGAGATCAAGTAAGTTAGTTTTTTTTAATACGTCATAAATCGTAAAGTACCCAATGGAAACTTTTATATTATGTTGCTTGCTGCTACGGGACCCTTCATGGGCGAGTCCGGCTCGCACTTGGCCGCTTTTATTGGTTCGGACAAGCTATACGAATGCTCGAGTGTAGCACCGGGTTTGGCGCGTTTGCGTACCGCAGTGCGGGTGGCGGCCCGGCGGAGACACTACGCTCGGATGAGTGTTATATAGGTAGTCATTCACGATGACGTGTCGTGGTTCTTATTATAATGTTAATAATGTATAATTTTGTCAAAATCACGCGTCTTCGTGGATGGCACTAGGTATACCAGTATCGGTGCTACAACACGTAACTTGACTAATTGAGTGACTAACGCACGTCCTACCGCTAAAGCACAATATGTACGTAACTAGTTATTCTAGACTTAAAGGTGGCGTACTGGGTTAAAAGAAAAAGTCGGCTAGTAAGATGTAAAAAAATGGATACAACAAAAGCTTTTTTCTTTTTTTCTGTGTCTCTAGCGGGTTGTCGACATAGCAAAACGTCGACATCCGCTAGAGAAGCGGGTTCAACTTTTTCCTTTTGAAATACGAAACCCTAAAAATCAAGGAGCATTAGATTGCGAGCCGCAAAGCGTTCGGAGCTCACCTACAGTTCCAACTACCTAAATAGTTTGAGGTTCTGGTCAATCGAGCGTCGTCAGTATTGTCTAACGTTTCAGACGCTAGCGATTGCAATCAAATGACATTTCGCATACAAAAACTGTGATTTGATTGCAACACGGTATTTGAACATTTTTTATATGTTTTATAAATTAAAACTACACAATGCCTGTTATCGAATAGAAAAACAATTTTTAAGCTACCTTTACAAATAACAAAGTTATAGAGGTTTGAAATTCAAGATTAGACAGAGAAAGACATACTGGCATGTGACGTCACACGCCAGTACCGCCATACTTGCTGCATAGAGAAAAGCGTTTGAAAAAGAGACAGGTATATAGATTTTTCAAAAAGTCACTATAAATCCAATTTTCAACCGATTTTAATTTTCTCTTCGCTAAACACTGTCTGTCTATCTATATTCTTATAATAATATTAAGACATGGCAAATTCAGGAGTTGTCAAATACTGTACTGCGTGCGTCAGAAACGTTAGGCGAGTCCTCTGGTCTGCATTGAGGGGCTACCACGAAATTCGAAGATCCAAGTTCGTATACTCGTCCCTTTCACTCTCGTATTAAATAATATTAAGCGTTAGTGGGACGGCAAGATACAAAGTTCGAATTTTGAATTTCGTAGTATATAAGGCGTGTGCTTCAAAATATTTACGGTATACGTGTATAGGTGGTAGATAACCGGGTGTCTCCGCTGCGCTCGACGCTGCCAAAACTGATAAGGCTGTGATTTACACGGGCGCGGGCGCGGGCGGCCTCGCGGCTGCCCTGGGGACCTATAGCCTTTACTCGTATATGGTTGCAATGGTTCGGGTTGACCCAAACACGTTTTGGCTCATTGCCCAGTATTTGCAAAGCTGCTGGATTTGTTTGAATTTGGTTTTCTGTTCGTATGAGTTCTTGTGAAATCGCATTATTTACTGGCTGTAGTCTGCATTAGTATTTGCCACGTCGGAGTATTAAATTATTGAAATAGTATGCAAGCTCGATAAAATATTTTTCACACCTCTCCTTCAGAAAAGTAACTTTTTCTCCCTGTCGAGAGGGAGCAAAGTGCAACTTTTCTGTTCAAGGCTTTTCTAAGCGTTTTATTGCAAATGCCATTTTTTTAAGTTGATAATTGTAAAGCCACGCCATTTTCTATGCTGGTTGTTCTTTAATAATATTTAGAATTTATTTTTTCAATGTTTTAATGCTCGGTGTGAAAAGTTGTATGAGCCACTCGGGAGCAAAATTATTCTCTTCTTGGGCGTTAACACTTGAATCCCTCATTACGCTCAGGATTCTACTTTAGAATCCCTCGCTACGCTCAGGATTCTATTGCAGAATCCTTCGCTACATTCTGGATTCAGTGTACGCCCTCGCCGTAAATACACCATTTTGCTCCCTTGTGACACAAATAACTATAACTGGCGCCTGCTGCAGTCGTAACTTTTAGACTGGGCACAATAAAAATGGGATTTAAAATCACAAACACAATCTGATTTAAAACATAGAGTAATCGATTTTACTCTCGATTCTGAGCAAAATACTATCTGGTTTTCAGTTATTTAATTAACACCTTGTATGTATTTAAATACAAATACATATTGCTAATATTGCTAAGCCCTTAAACAGGGTTATACTTAGCATAAGGTGACATGTACAATGTGCAATGATGCAAAAATATCTGAAACTTCCTACCGGCCCTAAGAGTCGTAGCAGATACTTTTACACGCTTCGTTGTGTCAGATATTGGTTCTGGAGCCAGCACTTGTGTTTTCATCCAAATTACACATCATTACAAATTCAGTTGCACTGTTTTATGTTCACACATATTGTAAACAAAGCAAACTAATCCTTACAACAGGACAAACTGAATATTTAAAATAGCAGTAGATGAAACTTTTCTGACGCAATATCACGCCACCGTCGTTTTTAGGGTTCCGTACCCAAAGGGTAAAAACGGAAACCTTATTACTAAGACTTGGCTGTCCGTCTGTCTATCCGTCCGTAACCAGTTTTCACAGATTTTGTATAACTTAGCCACTATAACAACAAATACAAAAAAAAACAGCATAAAATAAATATTTAAGAGGAGCTCCCACACAACACACGTGATTTTTCTGCCGTACGGACCCCATCGTGCGCGAGGCCGACTCACACTTGGGCGGTTTTTTAAAATTCAGACACAAACTAGACGAGGCTCCGAATCTCACATAGAGAGAACAAAAACACATTTAAATAATTAGACAATAAAAAACTGGTTATTTTGTCACTGACTGTGCTACTCCCGACGAGCCGGTGACATAGTTATAAATCATCGTTAAGCAGGTAATTAACGAATTATCAATTAGCTCCCACGCTCGCTGATAATAAGGAAAAATCCTACTTTCCTGCGATATTTATTGCGTCTGTGTTAGGGTGAAGACAAGTATGCTTCGCTTAACTGTATTACTGTGGACATCTGTTAACTGGCTTTCTGCTTAGTACCTTAGTCCTATTATAAGCTAATGCATTGCTGTTGATGCTCCAAATAAATAAATAATCGACTTTATCTTCGAATATAAAATTATTTAATACAAAAGAAATAATTTAAATATGGCCCGACACTGGTTTGTTTGCATCACAGGACCCTAAGCAATCCCTCTAGGTTAAACGTGACGCCTCGATTTACGGCATCCACTAGCTGTCGTCAGGTGGTCCACGGGTGGACGCCGCGTTGACGAGTGGGCCTCGCGTGGTCCACGAATGTCCTAGTAGTCAATATGGCGGCGAGCAGCGGGCTGTCACCGAGTGGTCCGCTCGCCGTCCGCGCGTGGCCTCGCGGGTGAGGTGATCCGGAGACGCTACGGAGTTGATGTAGTGAGCGCATGCCCATACAAATCCGTATGAAGAATACTAACCGCTCGAGGCGAGGCGGTGCTGGTCGGGTGCCGGGTGGCTGTAATGAGCTGTGACCTCTACAGGTACGCGATAACGTGATGCGTGAAGCACGCCAAATTCTCTTTACTCAATTAATTTTAGTCTATATTAAGCGCTTTATGAATGGAGAACTTTCTACTGCTTCGGAAAAACTTCTGTTGAGAAGAATCCGGAAAGAAAGTCAACGAGGTATATTTTTATAATTTGTTTATTACGGGAACGTTAGTGGGTATTTAAGCTCAAGATCGGGCATGGCGGCGATGCTGATCAAGTTGGCTCATGTGACAAGCATGACAAGATAAGATAATAAAAAATACTTTAATCACTAGAGATTAATAAGGAGCTTTAGTCCCGATACGCAGAGACTAAAGTAACATTTTAGAGCATGAGAAGTAAAAAGTTATATTTATTAGTATTCTCGTTTTACTACTGAAACTCACGTGGCTTCAATTTTCTTTTGTATATACAGTGAATGTTTTGCCACATGGCCAATAATCGTTGAATATTAATAACGTATAATAAACGTTAATGTGAATTTATTTTAAATGCTGTCTGCTCCAGCGGTCCTTAATAACATAAGTCTAAAGGTGCCACGTACCATCCCGAGATATCCCATCAACAATATTTTCGTTACAGAAAAGCACAGAACCAATCTTGGTAAATTCTGTCCCCTGAATCGTATAATGAGAACATATAATGAAATCGAAACACATGACATTGATATTTTTAAATTGTATGCAATACTTGTTTCGATAAAATTACTAGCAGCAGTCGATATTTCGGCTCGCAATAACGCGTAGTTTAAAGCACCTAGGTAGTGTAAAAATAAAAATATTATGTGGCAACACTCCCATCTTAACGTCATTCGTTATTTCGCGCGTGAAACGCAACGGTCGTGGTTTTATGCAGATTTTTATTCTCCAGTGGAAAAAAGCTAAAAAATCTATAGTTTTCGATAAAATAAGATGCCAAAACGAAAGAGTGAAAAGGAGGACGAGGAAAAAAGAAGGTCGAAAATTCAGAAACTAGAAAAGCGTCTTGAAAGATATCGGTCGAGGGAAATAACAACACCACCAAATAGTAACAACCGTAAGTACTATACTTGTTGCGATATTACTTTGTAACTGAGTCAACGGTGTTTGCGCCTTTGTACGTTGTACAAAACCACAACGCACGTTGTGCGTTCAGTGCATTCCCGTTGGGAATGGAAAGCCCTTACTTTATCAAGCATCTCGACTAATACATTAATCACGTTGTGATTCTGTAATATTTTCGTTGAAAATATTCATCATATTCACCTATTACGACACCCGATACAATGCTTAACAGTTGCGTACTTTGTATTCTCCGTTGGAGAATGTATGTGTTCCGTTGGAACATAATATAATGTATGATATGATAAGTCACACATTTCATTACATAATAATTTTAAAAATAATGCCCATGCATTTGCATACTGTAAGCTCTAAACGTGAGGGTGATCTTTAGAGGCCCATGTACCTACCTACCTGTTCTTATGCTTTAGTTAGACTATGGTCATGGTATTCAAAATCATGTGGATTCAATTTTTACTTGGTACGTTCCAGACATTGAACAACAAGGGCAGGATGAGGTAGAGACTGAGGCTGAAGCATTTTCAATCCTGGAGGTTGAAGAAGTTACGGATGAAGGTGTAGATTCCCTTCCGAATGAAGTATTGATGGCCCTGGGTGATGAAAATGCCCAAGAAAAGGGATATGGAGAGGATATCCACAGTGACATTACCAAAAGGATGGATGGGATCCTCATGAAAGGGTTGCCTAAAGAGCAAAAGGAGATTATTACTAAAAACTTGTTAATTCCAGCGAACATGATGCTGTTGGAGGCACCCAAGCTCAATAATGAGCTCAATGCGATTTTAAGCTCTTCGACAAAAACAAGAGACAAACTTCTAGAAGGGAGACAGCAAGACCTAGGTCTAGCAGGAGCATCAGTTTTATATGCCATTCACAAGCTATCACGAGGCGAAGACAAGATTGACATAATCAAGTCTTTAGGAGATGCGTCCCGGCTACTATGTAACCTCCATTATGAGTACACTAACATGCGTAAGAAGCTGATATCTCCGCATCTGGACAAGAGCCTGAGTCTAAACTTGAAGGAGAATACACGGTCAGACTTTTTATACACAAAATTAGATGAGACGGTAAAGTCACTGGCTGCCATTAAGAGAGCTAGCAGTGCACTTAAACCAAAGCCTCAACCCCAGACATCTACATCGGGTTCAAAAAACTGGTACCAACCTCCTCGACGCCCAATGCAAGGCCCACAGGCGAGGGGTCCAGCTCGAGGGGGACACCACCAGCCTCAGCAGCGCTACCAGCCCCGCACCGCCACGAGGGGCCAGGGACGCCGGCTACCGCCGCCAACGGGCAGAGGCCGTGCCAAATACCCATAGAGGTAAAATTTTGTGGTAGATTAAGCTCTTTCTATTGTTGCTGGGAAAAAATTACTAAAGATCCAGTAATTTTAGAATGGATTAAAGGTTACTCTATACCTCTGGTAGCTAACCCACATCAAAATAATATACCAATTAATATTACAAATAAGTCTGAAAGATACATTCTCTCCACTGAAATCATAAAGCTTTTGGAGCTTGGTGCTATTTCAAAATGTAAAGCAGAACCCCATCAGTTCTTGTCTAGTATTTTTACAGTTCCTAAGTCTGATGGTACACACAGATTTATTTTAAACTTAAAGTTGTTTAATAAATTTGTAGAAGTTACTCATTTCAAGTTGGAAGACATCAGAACTCTTTGTAAACTTTTATCAAAAGGAGATTTTATGTGCACAATTGATTTAAAGAATGCATATTATTTGTTAGGTACTCACAAAGACCATAGAAAATATTTAAGGTTCATGTTCAATGATAGTTTATATGAGTTCAACTGTCTACCTTTTGGATTGGCAACGGCTCCCTATGCCTTCACCAAGCTACTAAAACCAGTAATGGAATTTCTGAGAGAACAGGGTATAAGGTTAGTTATTTACTTAGATGACCTGATATGCATTGGATCATCTTATACTGAATGTCAAAACAATACAAAAATTACAAGAGACCTTTTAGAGTGCCTAGGCTTTATTATAAACACAGAAAAAAGTCGCCTCATTCCATCTAACATACAGGAATATTTAGGCTTTATTATTAACTCTAATAACTTCGACACCTCCTACGTATACTGGTACAAGTGCATAATCATAAATTTACAGGAGAGCTGTTCAAAGGTTCCAAAACTTGTAACTTTCTCATTTGATGATATAACTTTTCAAAATTTTGCATTGGTTCCAAAGAAAATATTTGCTTTCTACCTGTATTCATGGAATTTTGAAATTTCTTATAGTTTTTGAGAAAATTGCAGATACACTACTATACGCGTATTTTACATCTTGTAGTTGTGCGGTATACTGAGCTAATTACCACTTGCTCCAGTATACGGCGTAATGCGTAGATTACTGATCTAACGATATTTTTATATTGTATATGAATTTTTAGATGAAATACTTATATGGCTTGCAATGAACAATAAAACAGATGCTCTTTTACCTTCATCTATTGATTTATAAACGTTTTTATCACTTGCATCAATATACGCTAACATTAGCATGCCACTTGTACCAATATACCGCTAGTAATGTTTTAAACGTGCTATACAAAATACAGAAATATACCTTTATAAAAACCTCACTTGAAATATAAATGGTTTTATTAAGAAAAGTAATTGTATTAAGTGCTTTAAATTAATGGAAGCACATTCAATGGATTCGTATTCCTGTTCAAATGTGTACTCGTATTTTATTGTTAAAGGTTCCTCATGTGATACATATATCGCATCGCACCCATTTGTACATAACGGTTTAGCTTTTTGTGCCTCTTCAGGGTTCCGTACCCAAAGGGTATAAACGGAAACCCTACTTCTATATACTACTTCGCTGTCCGTCCGTCTGTCACCAGGCTGTATCTCATGAACCATGATAGTTAGACAGTTGAAATTTTCACAGATTATGTATAACTGTAGTCGATATAATATATATATACAAAAATAGAACAGAATAAATATTTAAGGGGGCCCCATACAACAAATGTATTTATTTTGCCATTTTTTTTGCTAATCCTAATGAAGTTGTATAGATGGTATGAACCCTTCGTGCGCGAGTCTGATTAGCACTTTGCTTAAGCCAAGCTTTGACATGAAATATTGAGTCAAAGTCAAATATCTTTATTCAATTTGGATTGTAACAAGCACTTATGAATGTCAAAAAAATCTACCAACGGTTCGAAAAAACCTCTGTTGAGAAGAGTCTGGCAATAAACCTAGGTATATTTTGTAAACAGATTTACAATCATATTTTAGTGATATCTATACATCACAAGTATTTAGCACAACTACATATTTAAAACAGTTCTCAATTCGCTATTTGGAGTAAGCACTCGCCAATACGGATCGGAATTATTTCCAAATTTCCCTATACATGATATAATCATTAATTTTAATAATACGCCTTATATATTAATGTCTTCTTGACAATAGATTTAAATTTTGTGTCTGTTTCTGAGTCTTGGGAAACTTCTATAACTTCATACGGTTTACCCGTTTTCGCCATATACATAGCCAGGTACCATTTCTTTGGTGTGTATAAAAAAATGTGTATAGGGGGTTATTAAAAACCTGTACTATACTTTAAACCACATTAGGGCTACTAATTACTAATATGATCCAAGTAGAAAAATACTGTGATTCGAAAAAAAAAAGTTTTGCATGGAAGTGGAGTCGCAAGAAGACTTTCTAATTTCGATGTTTTCCCACTTATATCGTATTAGTAATCAGTAGCCCTAATATGGGTTACAGTTACAGTATAGTACAGGATTTTTTTTATCAACCTGTAGGTATATTGAAATTTACTGTTCTCATTTTAATTAAAGCATGCATGCCTTCGCCTTCTTTTTGGGGATGCTCAACTACCAGAATGCAATGTAATACTGCAATGTTATATTTATAGCACGCGTACATGTAGGTATAGCCGAAGAAACTGAATCACGTACTGGTACTGGGGTGGAACCGTTGTACTACTAATGTTATGTTGACATCCCATACATTTGCCAAAGAAATCATAGCGAAATAGATCACGAAAAGGTTTCACATTGGATTTAGTTTCCATGACTGTCTATGAGAAATACGGCAATTGTGGTCTCTCCCTCCGCAATTGTCAGACCAAAACATGTTTTTTTTTATATATACTATCAAATTATGTGTTCGTAGAACAGTTTAAACGGTCCGCACGCAGTGACGGCTAGCGCGTACACTGAGGCAACTGCCAGTTACACTGGACTTCCCCGCCCCGCGACAATATCGGTGCCGCGTATAGTGGTGCATGTCGGTTGCCTCAGTATACGTTGTACCGATTAGCAAAACGGTGTTAGATGCATTCATATACGTCACTTTATTTCCAAAACTAATAGGAATATCCGTGCAAATTTTTTGTGGTAGGTAAATAAGGAAATATTAATCACAAAATTGCAAAAAACTAAAAATCAGAAATTTGTCACTTGTACCAGTATACGTAGGAGGTGTCGACTTGACCTTGAGCCCAACAGTAAAGAAGAGGGATAAGTTACTATCAATGGTAAATAAGTTTTTGAAGTTGAAAGTTGTTCAATTAGAGACTTTGCTCAATTATTGGGAAATTTAGTATCGGTCTGTATGGCTGTTTCATATGGTTTTGTTTACACTAAGACCATGGAAAGAGAAAAATATTTATCTTTGCAAAAGTCTGATAACAATTTTGATGAAACAATGATAATAAATACTGACATTAAATCGGACTTACAGTGGTGGAAAGCTAATCTTAGTTCTGGTTTTTGTGAAATAAAACAATATAACTTCTGTTTGGAGATATTTAGTGATGCAAGTAGGTCAGGTTGGGGTAGTTTTTGTAATGGAAAAAAGGCAAGAGGGTTTTGGTCAGAAGTAGAAAAAGGCTATCACATAAACCATTTAGAACTATTGGCCGCTTTTTTCGCATTGCAATGTTTTGCAAGTGATTTAATGAACTGTGAAATATTACTTAGGATTGATAACACAACTGCAATTTCCTACATTAATCGCATGGGAGGTGTTCAATTTCCCAATCTTAGTAATTTAGCAAAACTTATTTGGAAATGGTGTGAGATCAGAAGGCTTTGGATTTTTGCATCTTACATAAAATCAAAAGATAACACTGATGCGGACCTTGAATCCCGCTATACTAAAATAGATACTGAATGGGAATTGTCGCATTCTGCTTTTCAAAAAATTGTTAAAAGCTTTGGATCTCCACATATTGATCTGTTCGCTTCACGAACAAATGCAAAGTGCAAAGATTATATATCATGGCACAGGGACCCTTTGCAAATAACATAGATGCATTTACCATAAAATGGACTCCACACTTTTTCTATGCTTTCCCGCCTTTTTGTTTATTGACGAAGGTCATTCAAAAGATTAAAAATGATAGAGCTACCGGTATAGTAGTCTATCCCATCTGGCCATCACAACCATGGTATCCTTTGCTGACTTCATTAATCACATCTGACGTTGTCATGTTGGGTCCATCTGAAAATCTCCTTACTTCTCCTTTCAGAACGTCGCACCCGATGCACGCGAAGCTTATCCTGGGGGCGTGCATCTTATCAGGCAGGCGTTTAGCAGAAGGATGATATCAGAGAGTGGGGTTGATGTAATGATGGCATCTCTATCCGCTAATAGCATTAAACAGTACAGTAGCTGTCTTAAACAGTGGTGGCAATACTGCAAGACTAATAAGGTGGATGTATTTCATAGCTCAGTCCCTACTGTAATATCTTATTTATCATCTATTTTTACAAGGGAGCCTCTTATCAGACTTTAAACTGTCATCGATCGTCCCTCTCACTCATAATCGGCACTCACATTGGTACTGATGACAGAGTTAAACGTTGGTTTAAAGGTATATTTAAATTACGACCAAAGATGCCTAAATACGAAAATATATGGGATCCGTCTATTGTATTGTCATATATAAACATTGGTACCCCTTAGAAAAATTAAATTTAGAAAAAATCACGAAAAGACCGCTATGTTGTTAGCTCTTACTACAGGTCAAAGAGTACAAACTTTGTTTTATATGAGGACTAATAATATAAGATTTACTGAGGATGGTGCTGAAGTAATAATAACTGACATTTTAAAGACTACAGCGCCAGGTAACCCACCTCCAAAAATTTATTTGCCATATTTTAGAGAACACCCCAGATATGCCCTGCCACAACACTATCGGCTTATATTAATGTGACTAAAGAATTAAGGCATGTTGCAGAGTCCAATGACCATTTATTTTTGACTTTCAAGAATCCTCATGTCTCAGCAACTACTCAGACTATCAGCAGATGGCTGAAACAAGTGATGGCCGATAGTGGTGTGGACGTATCAGTGTTTTCATCACACTCTACCAGACACGCGTCTACCTCCTGCGCACACCGCGGGGGTCTTACTGTAGACAGCATTTTAAAGGCTGTTGGCTGGTCCAGTAGATCTGCGACGTTCGCTAGACATTATAATAGGCCCTTGATTCATAATGTTAGTGAACAAGTGCAGTTTGCAAGAGTTGTGTGTACAGCAGCTCAAAATACATAAAATGTATAGTATTATAAATAATTCTGTTTGACAGAACTTGTTACAATTTGTTATTAGATTTATTTTTATATTAATACTTGTTCAAACAACAATTGTTGTTAAAGTTGTGTCAGAGGTTGGCTAATTTTGTTTGGTATCTATGTCATAGAATGAGACTGATTTTATTTGTTACCTGTGTCCTAGAATAACTAATGTTATAATATTTTAGTGAGGTTAATTAACATTTCGTTATGATAGTAATAAATACGTTGATTTGATTTTACAGGAGTCTATATAATTCCTCTAAACATCTGCTAGTAATTTTATCGAAACAAGTATTGCATACAATTATAGGGTTAAACGAACTTACCTGAAGTGAAGTTCTACCCAGATTGTATGCAATACTTGTTTCGATAACAATAATGTCCCACCCACACCGATAAGTTATGTAAATAACTAATTTCCCGGTTAAGATTTAAGTTTGAAGTACCTATTGTAGACTAATTTGACTAAGTCAATGGAAATGAATCAATGATATAGTGGAATATACTTATATGTATATTCCACTATATCATCAGATTCACTGCTATAAACTAAATGACGTTAAGATGGGAGTGTTGCCACATAATATTTTTATTTTTACACTACCTAGGTGCTTTAAACTACGCGTTATTGCGAGCCGAAATATCGACTGCTGCTAGTAATTTTATCGAAACAAGTATTGCATACAATCTGGGTAGAACTTCACTTCAGGTAAGTTCGTTTAACCCTATAATCATTTCAAAGACGACAATAACTAGCACTGGTTATGAGTAGGTAGGTACTTAAATTTTTCTTTTCTTTGATTTAATGTAAAATTTAACTTAATTTAATCTAAAATACTATTTAATCTATTCACATATACGTTGAGCACTGTATATACCTATTGTTAGTGTTACATATAGTATAAGAACCATTGTAAATCTAATGTAATTTCCTGTGTAAACACTGAAGGTATATCAATAAATAAATAAATAAATAAATGCGCAATGATAATTTGAGTTATTTTAATGTTAATAGTTATTCAATCAACATATTTTTTTTTTTTTTTAGCTTTTGTTACAATGGATAACTATTATAATACGCAATTATAAATAAAATATTCTATTCTGTATTTTAATGCGACAATTTCATACGAAGACCGTTTCAAAAGATAAATCCTACTCATATTATAAATGCGAAAGTTTGTAAGTCTGTTTGTTTGTTACTTCATCACGTCTAACCATTGAACCGGTTTAGATGAAATTCGGTATACATATAGTTTGAGTCCCGGAGAAGGACATAGGATAGTTTTTACCCCGGAAAGTTGTATATATTTCCCGCGGGATAGCAAGAAAGGAGTTCAACGCGGACGGAGTCGCGGGTAACGGTTAGTCTGCAATATTATTGAAAAATCAAAATGAAATCATCAAAACGTTATTATTTATTCTCAATTTCTGATATGATACATAACCTATGCATGCGAAGCCGGAGTAAACACTAGCATTAATATTTCCAGTGTACCGGCGAATCCTCATTGTTCCATCCCTCTCATGGCAACAGTACTTAACAGTCACGGGCAGCATATGAAGGTTTTATTGATAAGGGTGGAACAATCGTATCGCCGGGCCGGTGCCGGAAGCGGGCCGTTTCCGGCCGCCGGCCCGTTTCGCCCGGACCCGGGACACAAGTCATAATAAGGTAGAAACGTTCTGAGCTAAAAGTGATAAAATATCTGCAGTCGAAAATCTGAACTGGGGTGTTTTACCCTTGTGCTGCTGCATAAGTAGCGTAGTAGAAATAAGCAACCTGAGATATGTATGCATAGGAAAAATTCGTGTCTAAATTCCTGTCCAGCGGTGGTGTAGGGGTTATAGCACGCAGCACGGACTGCTGAGGACCTGGGTTCGATTCCCAGCGCTGGTCTCTTTTTCTGGTTTTCTGTGCATCCATGTCTCAGTTTGTATTTTCGATGTGTTTTTACCCGACTGCGAAAAAGGAGGGTTATGTGTTTGAGGCGTATGTATGTATGTATGTATGTAAGGTATGTATGTATGTCTATTCCTATGTTCTCTCGTAACTACTCAACGGCTGAGCCGATTTTGATAAATGATACGTCATTGGATTCGTCTTAGTGACGCAAGTGACACTGGGTACATGAAAGTCTTAAAAAATCAAAATGGCGAATTTTTGGCGCCAAATTGTAATGCTGAGCCAGTGTCAATGGCACATGCTCCTTCGTGTTGTCTTTTTGTACTAAATAGTATTGTTATTTGTGGCAATCATCTCGTTTAATTAAGGGAAGACATTTTGGAAACCTTCAATTATCTATTCCTACGAGACCATGGTTTTTTAACAATAGACAATTTTCTAAATTAAATACCTCCATCATTATTAGACCAAGACTAGGCCATTTTTGTTCTCCTGTATTTTTAGCAAAACTTAGAATAAGAGACTATGCCATTTGTGAATGTGGTTTGGCTGATAGCATTCGAACCAATGGTTTTGGAGCCAAACAATATACTCAGCGGCAAACAATCTGGCCCTCAAATGAATGCAGTAGTAAGTAATAATAGAAGCTTGCTTTTTTTTGTCATAACTTGTAATTATGTACTTACTATAAAACTGTTTTTGCGAATAGCGAATGATTTATTCTTATACTTAATTTTGTATTTAGTGTGGGCCAAGTTTAGCGCCGGTGAGTATATCTGTTCCCTTAGATATCCTCCCTCGTGATATTAATCGTCCTATTGATATAAATTTTCTTCTTACTTTAGCGTTCTCTCTATTTTGTGAAATATTAGACAAGTTTTTGACAAAAATCAATATAAAATTATCAATGAAGTAGTTTTTTTTAATGTTCATTCTTGTTACAATTTATTACATGTACTGAGCTATCATATCATATCTTACTGTAAACCATAGTCATTTCATATTATTTGTTGATTAGTTCTTGAAACCTAGTGTATCCACATTGCAGATAGTAACTGGTAGTTGTCCCACCGAAAACTGGCAGATTATCGAACAAGACGTCCACTAACTTAGGCGTGTCAACCTCGACACTGGCAGAATCATCAAAACGTTGATTACCCGGGTAACTCACGTCTTAAATCGAGTTTAGCTCGACATGTTTCGGGCTAATCCGTAGCCCTTCGTCTTCGGAGCAACGCGACTCAGCAGCCGACATTAGCCCGAAACATGTCGAGCTAAACTCGATTTAAGACGTGAGTTATCCGGGTCATTATATTTAATATGAGTGAGTCTCACGGTAGTTTCATGTTCAAAACGTTGATGGAGCCACTTTCTCCTAAATTTGAATTGAAATAGTACCTATTGTTGTTTCTTCTGTGTATTTTTCACTTCTCATGCTTGTAAACTTCGTATTTATTCTGCATCTAGGCATTTCAGTGGTGTGTGTATGATGTTTCAATCCGCACTGGGCCCGAGTCCTCTTATTCTGAGAGAAGGCCTGTGCCCAGGTGTAGGACGTAAATAGGCCGGGATGATAATATTAAAAGGGATAGATAATGATTATAATATTTAATGCGCCGAAAATAAATAGTAAAACTGCCAATAATTGGAATCAAAATGAAGGGACAAATTAAGTTGGTTTCATGAGTACTTATCAAGTTCAAATTGGTACGACTCACATTTCTGACTGAAAAAAAGTTCTGTTATAACACGCCAATTATCATTAACCCGTACTTTGTTTAATTGTCTGTCGTACCACGGAACGTTTCGAGGTAATTCCAGTTGAAACTTTTAAATGTCTAACTTTACGAGTATGTACTCCGCCCACGTTTGCCGCGAGAAACTCTTAATTCATAACGGTTGGTTATTCTTTCATCATCATCATAGCAGTATTTAATTCGCCCGTCTTCGGACATAGGCCTCCTCTCAATTTGTCCATGCCTGACGATCTATTGCCAGCTGTCAAACTTATAACACCCCTGTTTTTGCGTCCGTGGTTAAAAACCAACAAGATACCTACCCCCTTATTCATAAACGACAATCAAACCTATTTTAGTTAAAATGCCGCTAAAATTCGTTTGTCCTTATCTGTCACTTCGACATTTGCATTTGTTAGAAAGGGACAAAGCATTGTTAGTTAACATAGGCTTGTTAAGTTTTATGAATAAGGGGGCTAGTCTTTAATGGTCCCGGTTGAGTATCGCAGGCTGCAAGATCGCGGGCGGCGGCCTATCGGGGCTAAGCACCCCTTAAGGTGCTTACGGGCGTTAGCGGCTAGCACTGCTAGCTTTAATATGTATGTATTTATCTACGAGTATATAATTATGTTTATCCGTTGCCTAGTGTCCATAGTATAAGCTTTGCTTAGTTTAGGACCAGGTCACTTAGTGTCAAGTGTCCCATGATACTTTATTTATATTTAGTTAAGCACAGAATATATAATAGTACTAACGTACAGAACGGCCACGCTCCGACCCGCACCGGTTCGAGTTACCCCACCCCTCAAGCGCAGATTGCAGGAAAACCGCAGGAAAGCAATCGGGTGCGCAACGCGATGTGTGTCGGCCGCGCGGCACTTAGTTCGGGAGCAATTATTTTGCTAAATAGTAACGGTACCCTACCTACTTCCTTTTTCTAAATAAATAACGATTTCTGAAATTATCGCGATTAATACATGAAATAACTACCTACCGAATAATTCGTTTAAGTTTGTAGTCTTATGCTTAAATACACAGACAGACACATTTTAAGTAGGTTTAAATAAATAGGTAAGATTAACGATTACATTTATTCGCACTATCTAAGCCATACCTTTTAATGTCATTGGTAACACTTGTTAGGGTTTTGCGATAGTCAGCCCTGTGTGTCTTACGCACACATTGACGCGTGTACAGACATCGCCGTGCTTATGTAGATTCAAGAACGCGTATTTTATACGGCGTGGCCGCCGTGTGGTTATAGGCTAGAATCAGTCAAGTTATTTAGATTTCAACAGTCGCGACCCGATTGAAATCGTGGCCAGCTCAATAATTCCCAGTACTTAATGAATCCCGACGTTTTAGTTTAATTACTTAACAGAGTTCTGAAATACTAGTATAATAAGTATCTAATTGTACAAGCACTCGAAAAACGTAAGCATCCTTCGGTCAGTCGGGTAAAAACCGCGTCGTTGTCGCGTGTAGACGAACCTTTAAACTGCAAAAACCTTTTATTTGCTCAGTGAATTAAACATATCGTCCATCGTTGCGACTGCAAAAATACGCTGTTATTTCTATACGTATGTTTTTGTGTTTACATTCAGGACTGTTACGCAACGCTGTGCTTTTTGAATATATAGTTTTGTTAAAAAAAATTGACATTGTTTATTTTTCACCCTTTGTTGCGAAGTGCAGTGTTTATCAATAAAACTCACGCGCTGACTATTGTTTGATAGCATTCATTTGACGACCGGACAGCCTCGTGCTTAGAGCACGTGACTGCAAAGCTTCAGATCCCGGGTTCGACCCCCGTACGGAACCGATATTGTATGTAAAATACGAATGCTTGTTCTTGACTCTTGGTTGTTTAGTTCATTTAGGAGCATTTTACCCCCGACTTTATAGCTAATTAGTTTTATTGCTGTCCCTCGCGAATTATGCAGTTTTCAAGAATAAAAGTAATCCCAAGGTTTCAAGTATATCCATAGCAAACCATCGAATCGGTTCAGCGGTTCAAGTGTGAAAAGGTAACAGATAGACAGACAAGAGTTACTTTCGCATTTATAATATTTCTAAAGAAAGGTATTGCCATGCCAGTAAATTCAGTTCAGTGGCAACACCGCCCTACCTCTGTCCACCAATTATCTGTGCGGGCTTTATCATAGCGGTAAATTTCATGCATATAATATGGCTGATATTTCGTGACATTCAATGTACGTGTACACAAAAAACAGGGTCCGTATTTCCGTGTCGGTAAAATCCGGGCCGGTAAAGAGTGGCACCGTTTGGATTCATCAGTAAGATTATCAATTAAAGTCAGTATTTCAATTAAAGTTCCATGGCACGTCACGCCGTGAGACACTTTTTAGCACGGCGTGACGTCACGGCACCGCACTCCCCTTGACGCGCTATATCTTTGTAATTTTTTGTTCGATTGACAAAAAAGTATCCAATATTTTTTGATAATCTGATGATAACTGACGGAGCAAATAGAGTTGTATTTTTGGGGTGTTATAAGTTTTGACCGCTATGTGTGACTGTGTGTCTGTATGTCTGTGTGTGTGTGTCTCTCTGTCTGTCACCGTAGCTCTTAAACGGGTGGACCGATTTGAATGCGGTTTTTTTAATTGAAAGCAGGTTTTTTAGCGATGGTTCTTAGACATGTTTTATCAAAATCGGTTCAGCCTTTTTTGAGATATTGAACTTTGAAGTGACAAAGTCGGGGTTTTCTAACTTTTTGTTGGTAAGGTTATTACCCAAGAAGTTTCCCAATTGGAAACCCTAAGTTTTCTAGAATAGTCCATAAATTTTTTTTTTATCGATATACTTATAATGTAGCTCACTCCTGTAGATAGATTTTTTTTAATTGCTGTTTTTTTTTAACATAAATTGAAACTTTATTTCGGAAAACCACACGTTTGGTGAGGTTAATAGGTTTTGTGCCTTGGTCTGTTTGATTATAAAAAACCGGGCAAGTGCGAGCCGGACTCGCGCACCGAGGGTTCCGTACACATTTATAGGTATGTAAGTAAACGGGACTCGTGTCTTGAAGATATTTCTCGCTTTTTCCTAGTGATTTAATACATCTAGTATATGCAGAGCCCTATTCTTAAGCAAAATGTACGCAGTGTGGGGATTTTCAGACTTTTCTAGTTGGTTGTGTCAAAATAACTACCTTCATCCAAATTTCAAGCTTCTGAGTTCACGGGAAGTACCACCTACAGGGTTGATTCCGTTGCGTGTTTCGCAAATTTGCGGAAATTTGCAGCCTTTGACAACGGCTGCATCTTTTGATTGCGTTGACTTAGAAGTTTGATTTTTTCACAACTTCAAGGGACAGTAGACCAGTATTTGATATAAATTTCAGCTTGATACCCCCACGCGTTCCTGAGAAAAAGGGTCTTGACAGACAGACAGACCGACAGACGGACAAAAAGTGATCCTATAAGGGTTCCGTTTTTTCCTTTTGAGGTACGGAACCCTAAAATGAGGTCGTATTGACAGCTGTCATATACATAATATATACACATACACATACGATGAAACATAGCACATTAGAATTTTATTTAAATACTTTATCTATTTTGTTCCCAATAGTGAAAGAAAGAATTGGAAAAAAAAATTACTGAGACGGCACCGCAGCCATCTGTCACAAACACGTCGGTCCTAAATCTAGTAAAGTAAAACTCCGCCTGAACAATAATGGCTGTTACATCAGCCAAATATGTGGTCTACCACCCTAAATCTGATAAATAATCGTTTGCATGTCATAAAACAATAATGCCGAGTACTGCCTTTTCGCAACGTAACGTTTGGCAACCTGTTTCATTTCATTTTGCAAACTCTCAAACTGTAAATATTTCAGGATTTATTTCAGGGCCATCGTGTGGAACCCTTTAGGTTAGGTTAAGTTAGTTTTATAAAAATCCTGAAATATTTACAGTTTCAGAAATATTAAACAGTTGGGAAATAAAAAGTTGCGAAATGAAACAGGTTGCCAAACGTTATTCGGAGAACATTAGTAAACCAATAATGCCAATAGCCGTGTCTGTCAACTTGATAGTTCGATTTTAGCGACATATTAATTTGATAGGAACTTGTTTGAAAATCGATAGACCACTTATTTGGCTGATGGTACTAAAGTAAATTTATTCAAATTAGGTCGGGATTGGGAGCCAGCATAGTCTTCATTTATATTCAATTGCTTACATGTACTTTGTTAAGTAACAAGTCCATTTGAGGTGTACATTACCTTTAGATAGGCATTCGGACATGAATTTTTACCTAACCCTATTATTAGGTTAATCTTAACTTTATT
Source organism: Choristoneura fumiferana (assembly GCF_025370935.1). Classification (NCBI taxonomy): domain Eukaryota; kingdom Metazoa; phylum Arthropoda; class Insecta; order Lepidoptera; family Tortricidae; genus Choristoneura; species Choristoneura fumiferana. Next base: position 45,661,439 of record NC_133472.1, on the reverse strand, counting down.
AATACCTACCTATGCATAGTTACTTGTGTAATTACTAATTAGCTTTATCTTAGTTAATTTATTTATTCATTAATTTATATGTGGCTGTTTATCCCATTGCCATAATATGTACGATAATGTGTATACATGTATTGTGTAGATGTATTTTGTTGCATTTTAATTTTTCTGATCTACTGTTAATGCACCACCTGCTGTGAACTAGTCCTTCCTTCTTTCTGTTAAAAGGCTGCCTGAAAGAGATCGCTCTTAAGCGATAAGGCCGCCTATTGCTTACCTTGTAATTTTCTCTGTGTACCTGTTTTCTGTATCGCTTTCTATTTTTGGTGTACAATAAAGAGTAATTGTATTGTATTGTATTGTATAGTTCGATATTGTGTTATGGTGAAAATAAAGTTTAATCAATCAATCAATCATTTTAGAAAAACTTAGATGTGCGATCCGGGGTTTGAACCCACGGTCCTCAACTTGAGAAACCACAAGTCAAACTACTAAGCCACCAAGGCTTTTTGGAAATGTTAGTAGGTACCTGGAAACAAAGATGGGAAAATTGAAAATAACCCCGGGCGGCGCCCAGCTCGACCGTTTGTAATCAAATTCGTTTAATAAAGGTCCAATCGCAGGAACTCGTCATCTGCAGTTTTGTCGGAAGTATTTTGTAAGGTATCGTTAATTCGGGAGGGCTTCATAGGGCTCGCGGGCGGCGCCGGGCTCGGCAGTAAAATGATATTTTCTAACACTAGCGGTTATAAGGAGACTGCATATGAAGCGTTATACAATTACCTTTATCACGAATAATATATTTATTTATTTATTCAAAATAAAGATTAAAAATGGTAAAAGAGTTAGTCAACATGAAAAATACATACAGACATGAGACTATGTTCACAAAGTAAACATTAAATAGTACATTGTGTCTTAAGGGCGGTAAATAAGGAATTACGAACGAGAGTATATTAGAAGCCCGAAGTCGAAGACTGAGGTCTTTAATGAGTCGATGTCCGTAATTCTAGTACCGCCCGTGCGACATACAATGTTTTTCATAAATTCAGGTTACTTTAATGATATTGTAAATCTGTTTAAAAAAAATGTATACCTCGTTGAGTTTCTTGCCGGATTCTTCTCAACAGAGGTTTTTCCGAACCGGTGGTAGATTTTTTTTGACATTCATAAGTGCTGTTATAGCCTAAACTGAATAAAGATATTTTGACTTTGACTTTTTCCGCTTCGAAGCCACTTTTAAGAATTTGAGATTTTAAGTTTGTTTGTTTGCAATTGTTTCATATACATATATTAACTAAAGTTAATCCGCGGCTTCGCGCGCGTAAACTATTACAGTTAAATTGAAATGGCGGGATTTTTATGAATCCATGGGAATTCCCAAAAATAACATTATCGTGATCTCTATTGACGTTGAATGATAAACAACAGACCCATAATTCATGACTTACTCAGAGGTAGGGAGTTTATCGTCATCCCGTAGGAATATCGGGATAAAAATTAGCCTGTGTTACTTGAGACGTCCAGCTATTGACATATTAAATTTTATCCAAATTTTTCGTTTAACTATTTTAGCGTGAAGAAGTAACAAAAACACACACACTTGCACACACACACACACACACACATACATTCTCACAAACTCTCACTCCGAGGTACACCCGGGCGCAGCAAACCACGACCCTCTCCTTAAGAGGCCTTAGCTCAAATCACTTAGCCACCAAGGCTTTTACAAAAACAATCTCAGCCAAGTACAGGGACTATGCAAATACAATTTACTTAGTTTTACAATCTCTTGCTGAGCGGAGAACAGATGGTAGTTGGGGCCGAAAGGTTCTCGAGTGGAGACCGTGGATCGGCAAGCGCAGCGCGGGACGTCCACCAACGAGATGGACGGATTACCTGGTTAAAGTCGCGGCTTCACGGTGGATGCAAGCCGCTTCCAACCGAAGCAACTGCATGTCTATGGGGAAGGCCTATGCCCAGCTGTGGACATCCTACGGCTGAGGTGATGATGATGATGATAATGCTGGGTTGTTAGCATTAACAACCAGTTCGCGGCATTCACGCTAATTGTTCAAGTTCCGACGACAACGTTAAAGCCGCGAAGTTAGACCGAGACGCCTGAACTCCGACGGGGACTCTTGAAGGAGGGGTCTTCTAAAGGCGTACGTGCTTTACTCTAAATTTTCAGACCTTGATTGAGTACGAGTTTATCTGAACATTTAAATGATCGGTTCAGGAGCGCGTGATACGACTGCGTAACCTAAACGAACTAATACTCGTAATGGTTGAAGGATCTCCGGCATGCTATTTCCGAGTTCAATATCTCAAAGGGCTTAATTATTTTTTATCAAACATGGCTAAGAAACACGCTTTTACGTAAAAAATAGCATCAAAATCGGCTCATTCCTTCAAGAGCTACATAAAGACTCACAATGGCGTCAAAGTTATAATACCTAACATGTGTGTATAAACCTTGTCTGTTTCGAAAAATAAATCGCATTAAAACAACTTACTCGACCTCGTTGAGTTTCTTTGTCGGATTCTTCTCAACAGAGGTTTTTCCGAACCGGTGGTAGATTTTTTTTGACATTCATAAGTGCTTGTTATAGCCTAAATTG